>NC_074703.1:28536616-28554795 GCF_029448725.1 Salvelinus fontinalis | reverse complement strand
CAGAGTTCCTCTGTCCAGTGTCTGTGTTCTTTTGCCCGTCTTAATCTTATTTTTTTTTGGCCAGTCTGAGATATGTTTTTTTCTTTGCAACTCTGCCTAGAAGGCCAGCATCCCGGAGTCGCCACTGTTGACGTTGAGACTGGTGTTCTTCAGGTGCAGTCGAAAGACCATCAAGCGCTGTGATGAAACTGGCTCTCACGAGGACTGCCACAGGAATGGAAGATCCAGAGTTACCTCTGCTGCAGAGGATACGTTCACTAGAGTTACCAGCCTCAGAAATTGCAGCCCAAATAAATGCTTCACAGAGTTCAAGTAACAGACACATCTCAACATCAACTGTTCAGAGGAGACTGCGTGAATCAGGCCTTCATGGTCGAATTGCTGCAAAGAAACTACTACTAAAGGACACCAATAAGAAGAAGAGACTTACTTGGGCCAAGAAACATGAGCAATGGACATTAGACCGGTGGAAATCAGTCATTTGATGAATCCAAATTTGAGGTTTTTGGTTCCAACCGCTGTGTCTTTGTGAGACACAGACGAGGTGAACGGATGATCTCCTCATGTGTGGTTCCCACCGTGAAGCATGGAGGAGGAGGTGTGATGTTGTGGGGGTGCTTTTCTAGTGACATTGTAATTTATTTAGAATTCAAGGCACACTTAACCAGCATGGCTACTACAGGATTCTGCACCAATATGCCATCCCATCTGGTTTGCGCTTAGTGGGACTATCATCTTTTTTTCAACAGGACAATGACCAAAAACACCTCCAGGCTGCGTAAGGGCTATTTGACCAATACGTAGAGTGATGGAGTGCTGCATCAGATGACCTGGCCCCCGCAATCACCCGATCTCAACTCAATTGAGATGGTTTGGGATGAGTTGGATCGCAGAGTGAAGGAAAAGCAGCCAACAAGTGCTCAGCATATGTGGGAACTCCTTCAAGACTGTTGGAAAAGCATTCCAGGTGAAGCTGGTTGAGAGAATGCCAAGTGTGCAAAGCTGTCATCAAGGCAAAGGGTGGATACTTTGAAGAATCTAAAATAAAAAATATATTTCGATTTGTTTAACACTTTTTTGGTTGCTACATGATTCCATATGTGTTATTTCATAGCGTTGATGTCTTCAATATTATTCTACAAGGTAAAAAATAATACAAATTAAGAAAAAACCTTGAATAAGTAGGTGTGTCCAAACTTTTGACTGGTACTGTATGGGTTGCGTACAGAACTATGTACTGTTTATCCATCCAGGGGTCCACAAGGTTTGACTGACCGACACGGATGGAGGGAGAAGCAGAGACAGAGAGAAAGAGACAGAGACAGAGAGAAAAGAATGAGATAAAGAAACACTTTATTTGGACAGGAGGAGGGCCCAGAAACACAAGAGTAGCTCCTAGACAAGAAGGAAGCACTCTCAGTGCCTTTTACAACATCCCCATGGTTTGCTTAGAGAGAGAGAGAGAGAGAGAGAGAGAGAGAGAGAGACAGAGAGAGACAGAGAGAGACAGAGAGAGAGAGAGAGAGAGAGAGAGAGAGAGAGAGAGACAGAGAGAGAGAGAGACAGAGAGAGACAGAGAGAGAGAGAGAGAGAGAGAGAGAGAACTCCAAGGTTTGCTTAGCTTCGTAATTGTTGGTTTATTTTGGTGCAAGGTCAATATGTGAATGAGATCCTAGAGGAAACCCAAAGCGCTAAACTAACAAACTAAACTCCAGAGGCTCTTAAACTCATGGTACCCTTCCCCCTCTCGCTCGGAGTGGACAAAACATTAGGAACACCATCCTAATATTGGGTTGCAGCCCCTTTTGCCTTCAGAACAGCCTCAATTCACGGACGGGGCATGGACTGTACAAGGTGTCTAAAGCGTTCTACAGGGAGGCTGGCCCATGTTGACTCCAGTGCTTCCTACAGTTGTGTCAAGTTGGCTGGATGTCCTTTGGGTTGTGGACCATTCTTGATACACACGGGGAAACTGTTGAGCGTGAAAAACCCAGCAGCGTTGCAGTTCTTGACTCAAACTGGTGCGCCTGGCACCTACTACCAAACACCGTTCAGAGGCACTTCAATTCACCCTCTGAACGGCACATACACACAATCCATGTCTCCAACAATATATCTGTAACCTTCATCTACACTGATTGAAGTGGATTTAACAAGTCACATCAATAAGGGATTTTTGATCAAGGCCATACGAGGTCAAAAGTAGTGCATATATAGGGAATAGGGCCCTGGTCTAAAGTAGTGTACTATATAGGGAATAGGGCTCTGGTCTAAAGTAGTGCACTATATAGGGAATAGGGCTCTGGTCTAAAGTAGTGCACTATATAGGGAATAGGGCTCTGGTCTAAAGTAGTGCACTATATAGGGAATAGGACTCTGGTCTAAAGTAGTGCACTATTAGGGAATAGGGCTCTGGTCTAAAGTAGTGCACTATATAGGGAATAGGGCTCTGGTCTAAAGTAGTGCACTATACAGGGAATAGGGTGTCATTTGTGACGCAGGCTACAACTCTACCATGACTGGATGTCTAAGGGGCAACACACACACACACACACACACACACACACACACACACACACACACACACACACACACACACACACACACACACACACACACACACAGGGTACGGACGGGTAGGGGGTAGGGACAGGTAAGGTAGGGGGTAGGGACAGGTAAGGTAGGGGGTAGGGACAGGTCAGGTAGGGGGTAGGGTAGGAGGTAGGGACAGGTAGGGTGGATGGTAGGAAGGGTAGGGGATAGGGTCGAGACAGGTAAGGTAGGGGGATAGAGTAGGGGGAAGGGTAGGGGGGTAAATAATTTATTGGGAGCACCAAATGGCCTCTGCTCTGCTGCAGCCTATAGTGTGTGTGTGTGTGTGTGTGTGTGTGTGTGTGTGTGTGTGTGTGTGTGTGTGTGTGTGTGTGTGTGTGTGTGTGTGTGTGTGTGTGTGTGTGTGTGCTGTCAGTGGGGCTAACACCCTTGGAGTCTGGTGGGGTCAAAAGGTCACCGAACATTCCTCAGAGGTAACGGGGCCAGTCACCCCGAATCCACAGTTAGTTATAGAGACTTAACCACTGCCTGAATCCACAGTTAGTTATAGAGACTTAACCACTGCCTGAATCCACAGTTAGTTATAGAGACTTAACCACTGCCTGAATCCACAGTTAGTTATAGAGACTTAACCACTGCCTGAATCCACAGTTAGTTATAGAGACTTAACCACTGCCTGAATCCACAGTTAGTTATAGAGACGTAACCACTGCCTGAATCCACAGTTAGTTATAGAGACTTAACCACTGCCTGAATCCACAGTTAGTTATAGAGACTTAACCACTGCCTGAATCCACAGTTAGTTATAGAGACTTAACCACTGCCTGAATCCACAGTTAGTTATAGAGACTTAACCACTGCCTGAATCCACAGTTAGTTATCGAGACTTAACCACTGCCTGAATCCACAGTTAGTTATAGAGACTTGACCACTGCCCAAATCCACAGTTAGTTATAGAGACTTAACCACTGCCTGAATCCACAGTTAGTTATAGAGACTTAACCACTGCCTGAATCCACAGTTAGTTATAGAGACTTAACCACTACCTGAATCCACAGTTAGTTATAGAGACTTAACCACTACCTGAATCCACAGTTAGTTATAGAGACTTAACCACTGCCCGAATCCACAGTTAGTTATAGAGACTTAACCACTGCCTGAATCCACAGTTAGTTATAGAGACTTAACCACTGCCTGAATCCACAGTTAGTTATAGAGACTTAACCACTGCCTGAATCCACAGTTAGTTATAGAGACTTAACCACTGCCTGAATCCACAGTTAGTTATCGAGACTTAACCACTGCCTGAATCCACAGTTAGTTATAGAGACTTGACCACTGCCCAAATCCACAGTTAGTTATAGAGACTTAACCACTGCCTGAATCCACAGTTAGTTATAGAGACTTAACCACTGCCTGAATCCACAGTTAGTTATAGAGACTTAACCACTGCCTGAATCCACAGTTAGTTATAGAGACTTAACCACTGCCTGAATCCACAGTTAGTTATCGAGACTTAACCACTGCCTGAATCCACAGTTAGTTATAGAGACTTGACCACTGCCCAAATCCACAGTTAGTTATAGAGACTTAACCACTGCCTGAATCCACAGTTAGTTATAGAGACTTAACCACTACCTGAATCCACAGTTAGTTATAGAGACTTAACCACTGTCTGAATCCACAGTTAGTTATAGAGACTTAACCACTGCCTGAATCCACAGTTAGTTATAGAGACTTAACCACTGCCTGAATCCACAGTTAGTTATAGAGACTTAACCACTGTCTGAATCCACAGTTAGTTATAGAGACTTAACCACTGCCTGAATCCACAGTTAGTTATAGAGACTTAACCACTGCCTGAATCCACAGTTAGTTATAGAGACTTAACCACTGCCTGAATCCACAGTTAGTTATAGAGACTTAACCACTGCCCGAATCCACAGTTAGTTATAGAGACTTAACCACTGCCCGAATCCACAGTTAGTTATAGAGACGTAACCACTGCCCGAATCCACAGTTAGTTATAGAGACGTAACCACTGCCTGAATCCACAGTTAGTTATAGAGACTTAACCACTGCCTGAATCCACAGTTAGTTATAGAGACTTAACCACTGCCTGAATCCACAGTTAGTTATAGAGACTTAACCACTGCCTGAATCCACAGTTAGTTATAGAGACTTAACCACTGCCCGAATCCGCAGTTAGTTATAGAGACTTAACCACTGCCTGAATCCACAGTTAGTTATAGAGACTTAACCACTGCCTGAATCCACAGTTAGTTATAGAGACTTAACCACTGCCTGAATCCACAGTTAGTTATAGAGACTTAACCACTGCCTGAATCCACAGTTAGTTATAGAGACTTAACCACTGCCTGAATCCACAGTTAGTTATAGAGACTTAACCACTGCCTGAATCCACAGTTAGTTATAGAGACTTAACCACTGCCTGAATCCACAGTTAGTTATAGAGACTTGACCACTGCCCAAATCCACAGTTAGTTATAGAGACTTAACCACTGCCTGAATCCACAGTTAGTTATAGAGCCTTAACCACTGCCTGAATCCACAGTTAGTTATAGAGACAACCACTGCCTGAATCCACAGTTAGTTATAGAGACTTAACCACTGCCTGAATCCACAGTTAGTTATAGAGACTTAACCACTGCCTGAATCCACAGTTAGTTATAGAGACTTAACCACTGCCTGAATCCACAGTTAGTTATAGAGACTTAACCACTGCCTGAATCCACAGTTAGTTATAGAGACTTAACCACTGCCTGAATCCACAGTTAGTTATAGAGACTTAACCACTGCCTGAATCCACAGTTAGTTATAGAGACTTAACCACTGCCTGAATCCACAGTTAGTTATAGAGACTTAACCACTGCCTGAATCCACAGTTAGTTATAGAGACTTAACCACTGCCCGAATCCACCGTTAGTTATAGAGACGTAACCACTGCCTGAATCCACAGTTAGTTATAGAGACTTAACCACTGCCTGAATCCACAGTTAGTTATAGAGACTTAACCACTGCCCGAATCCACAGTTAGTTATAGAGACTTAACCACTGCCTGAATCCACAGTTAGTTATAGAGACTTAACCACTGCCTGAATCCACAGTTAGTTATAGAGACAACCACTGCCTGAATCCACAGTTAGATATGGAGACTTAACCACTGCCTGAATCCACAGTTAGTTATAGAGACTTAACCACTGCCTGAATCCACAGTTAGTTATAGAGACAACCACTGCCTGAATCCACAGTTAGTTATAGAGACTTAACCACTGCCTGCCTGCTTTATAGTGAACTTGACATTTCCAGGCCGATTTGACTTCTTATTCCTTTCATCTCCCTCTCATTCTCCGCCCTCCGGAGTGACCCGAGGTTTTCAAAAGAACCGATGGAGGAGGAAGTACTGGTCTGAACCTGTCCCCCTGCCCGCCCTCCCGCTCTAAGAGCTGGGGATGTGTTTAGGGAGGAGTCTGTCTCCGTGTGTCTGTGTGTTAAGCTAAAAGCGTTAATACCTCCCAAAACAAACACGGCACTGTTGACATTTATCACCACAGAGAAAGACTCACAGAGCTCACAGAAAGACCCACAGTTCAGAGGAGAGGCCGGGAGCATTATAGTCTTGACAGTCATTTCACCCTCAAGACTAATGCTATTCAGAGAGAGATAGAGAGGAAGCACGGGGGGGGGGGGGGGGGTGGAGAGAAAGAGAGGGAGAATGGAGTGAAGACAGAAAGAGAGAGGGTGTGAAAGGCAGAGATGACAGAGAGAGAGAGAGAGAGTGTGTGAAAGGAAGAGAGGACAGAGAGAGAAAGGGTGTGAAAGGCAGAGAGGACAGATAGAGAGAGAGGGTGTGAAAGGCAGAGAGGACAGAGAGACAGAGAGAGAGGGTGTGAAAGGCAGAGGACAGAGAGAGAGAGGGTGTGAAAGGCAGAGGACAGAGAGAGAGAGAGAGAGAGAGGGTGTGAAAGGCAGAGAGGACAGATAGAGAGAGAGAGAGAGAGAGAGAGAGAGAGAGGGTGTGAAAGGCAGAGAGGACAGAGAGACAGAGAGAGAGGGTGTGAAAGGCAGAGAGGACAGAGAGACAGAGAGAGAGAGGGTGTGAAAGGCAGAGAGGACAGATAGAGAGAGAGAGAGGGTGTGAAAGGCAGAGAGGACAGAGAGACAGAGAGAGAGGGTGTGAAAGGCAGAGAGGACAGAGAGACAGAGAGAGAGGGTGTGAAAGGCAGAGAGGACAGAGAGACAGAGAGAGAGGGTGTGAAAGGCAGAGAGGACAGATAGAGAGAGAGAGAGAGAGAGAGAGAGAGAGAGAGAGAGAGAGAGAGAGAGAGGGTGTGAAAGGCAGAGAGGACAGATAGAGAGAGGATGTGAAAGGCAGAGAGGACAGAGAGACAGAGAGAGAGGGTGTGAAAGGCAGAGAGGACAGAGAGACAGAGAGAGAGAGGGTGTGAAAGGCAGACAGGACAGAGAGACAGAGAGAGAGGGTGTGAAAGGCAGAGAGGACAGAGACACAGAGAGAGAGGGTGTGAAAGGCAGAGAGACAGAGAGAAAGGGTGTGAAAGGCAGAGAGGACAGAGAGACAGAGAGAGAGGGTGTGAAAGGCAGAGAGGACAGAGAGACAGAGAGAGAGAGGGTGTGAAAGGCAGAGAGGACAGATAGAGAGAGAGAGAGAGAGAGGGTGTGAAAGGCAGAGAGGACAGAGAGACAGAGAGAGAGGGTGTGAAAGGCAGAGAGGACAGAGAGACAGAGAGAGAGGGTGTGAAAGGCAGAGAGGACAGAGAGACAGAGAGAGAGGGTGTGAAAGGCAGAGAGGACAGAGAGACAGAGAGAGAGGGTGTGAAAGGCAGAGAGGACAGAGAGACAGAGAGAGAGGGTGTGAAAGGCAGAGAGGACAGAGAGACAGAGAGAGAGGGTGTGAAAGGCAGAGAGGACAGAGAGACAGAGAGAGAGGGTGTGAAAGGCAGAGAGGACAGAGAGACAGAGGTGCGCTGCGTTTTGCGACGATGCCCTTTGAAACATCCAGCTGGTTATTAATGCCCCCACCGACTTATCACTCTCCCATCCCTCCATCCCTCTTTCTCTCTCATTCTTCTCTCCGGAAAAACTGACGTTTGGGATAAGTAGTGCACTATAAAGGGAATAGGATACCAATTGGGATGCACCATAATCCATCCTCTCTCTCTCTCTCTCTCTCTCTCTCTCTCTCTCTCTCTCTCTCTCTCTCTCTCTCTCTCTCTCTCTCTCTCTCTCTCTCTCTCTCTGTCTCTCTCTCTCTCTCTCTCTCTCTCTCTCTCTCTGTAACCCTCCTCTCCACTATTAAAAATAAACGGTGTACAATCCCAATCACACCCTATTCCATTTATCCCTGCACTACTACCAGAGCTCTATAGGGAATAGGGTGCCATTTGGGAAGCAGCCCTCTGGTCTGGTAAAAGGTCAATCTGCCTCGTGGTACCAGTACAGGAGGTCATCTGAATCTGGAGGTCTGTTGAACATGTGGTGGTCTTTAAGTAGACTGCAGGATTTATTTCAACTGTTTACAGTCTTACAGGCCCTCTCTCACTGGTTATGGGAGTGTGTGTGTGTGTGTGTGTGTGTGTGTGTGTGTGTGTGTGTGTGTGTGTGTGTGTGTGTGTGTGTGTGTGTGTGTGTGTGTGTGTGTGTGTGTGTGTGTGTGTGTGTGTGTGTGTGTGTGTGTGTGTGTGTGTGTGTGTATCTAGAGTTCCACAGAGGTCATGGGGTCAAGGCCTGGGGAGAATAGGGTGCTGCTGAGGGTCCCTGTGGGGCCATATAGGAGAGAAGGGAAGGGTGTGTGTGCGTGTGCGTGCGTGCGTGTGTGTGTGACGGGGCACCATTTGGTAAGGGTAGAGGAGATTACATCTAATCCATTAGCTCAGAGGGTTTTGGGTTTTCAACCTGGCCAATGAGCCTCAACCCGTATCTGATACTTTGACAGAGCGCCTTGAACCCCCCCCCCCCCCCCCCCCCCCCCTCTCTGGAGCGTGTAAGATTATGGGCTCAGTAGGTTTGAGTGACAAGGGTTTTTCTCTGTGTTATTGTTGTCGTCCGGCCCAGACGGAAGACGGGATGAGAGGGATGGGTGAACAGGGTGCGGTCCGTTTCATCTGTTCTCATCTCTCTG
Organism: Salvelinus fontinalis; assembly: GCF_029448725.1. Taxonomy (NCBI): domain Eukaryota; kingdom Metazoa; phylum Chordata; class Actinopteri; order Salmoniformes; family Salmonidae; genus Salvelinus; species Salvelinus fontinalis. The sequence goes on along the minus strand of NC_074703.1, from coordinate 28,546,082 downwards.
TTCTCCAGGGTGTCTCTTTAACTTCCTTTCTCTTCCCTGAAATCTCTCTTCTCTCGGTAACTAGCTGCCTGTCCTGCCAGGCCTGTCCTGCCAGGGATTTGTCTTGCATGGACGGGCCGGGAGGGAGGGAGGGAGCGGGGGGCCAGGGTGTGAGGAGGGGATGGAGGGGGCCGGGAGGGAGGGAGGGAGCGGGGGGCCAGGCAGTGAGGATGGTATGGAGGGGGCCGGGAGGGAGGGAGGGAGCGGGGGGCCAGGCAGTGAGGAGGGATGGAGGGGGCCGGGAGGGGGGGAGGGAGGGAGCGGGGGGCCAGGGAGTGAGGAGGGATGGAGGGGGCCGGGAGGGACCAGGGCCTTTTGTGGAAGTGACAGGGGCGTATCTGGGAAGTCACAGCCTGATGGACCCCTTAGCCGTCTGGGCTCCGTGACAGGGAAACGGGGAGAGACAAGGGGAGAGACATGGGGGAGAGACAGGGGGGAGACGGGGGGAGACAGTGACACTAGCTGGGTGTGTGAGGGAGGTTGCACCGTTCCAGTCTCGTGGGCTCAGTGTCTCTCTGCCACACACATCAAAAACGGAGCGGAGCTGTCTGACACACACACACACACACACACACACACACACACACACACACACACACACACACACACACACACACACACACACACACACACACACACACACACACACACACACACACAGTCTTGTGCAGCTAACCTTGTGGGGATATACAATTCAGTCCCATTCAAAATCCTATTTTCCTTAATTCCTAACCTTAACCCTAACCTTAACCTAAAAACCTAACCTTAACCCTAAACCCTAGCTCCTAACCCTAACCCTAAAAGCAACCCTAGCTCCTAACCCTAAAACTAACCCTAAAACTAACCCTAGCTCCTAACCCTAACCCTAGCTCCTAACCCTAAAACTAACCCTAGCTCCTAACCCTAGCTCCTAACCCTAAAACTAACCCTAGCTCCTAACCCTAACCCTAGCTCCTAACCCTAGCTCCTAACCCTAACCCTAGCTCCTAACCCTAAAACTAACCCTAGCTCCTAACCCTAAACCTAACCCTAGCTCCTAACCCTAACCCTAACCCTAGCTCCTAACCCTAAACCTAACCCTAGCTCCTAACCCTAAACCTAACCCTAGCTCCTAACCCTAGCTCCTAACCCTAGCTCCTAACCCTAGCTCCTAACCCTAGCTGCTAACCCTAAACCTAACCCTAGCTTCTAACCCTAGCTCCTAACCCTAGCTCCTAACCCTAACCCTAGCTCCTAACCCTAAACCTAACCCTAGCTCCTAACCCTAAACCTAACCCTAGCTTCTAACCCTAGCTCCTAACCCTAGCTCCTAACCCTAGCTCCTAACCCTAGCTCCTAACCCTAGCTGCTAACCCTAAACCTAACCCTAGCTCCTAACCCTAAACCTGCAGTTTGAACGTGTCACTGGAATGACCAGTACTGTTCTGATGGTAACACTTGTTCTCTTTTACTCCTTGATAGTCCCCCCTCTCTCACCCCTTTCTCCCCCCTCTCTTATCTCCTCACCTTTGGGGGGGGGGGGGGGGGGGGGGGGTTATTTACTTACCCCTCCCTCCCCCTCCCTCTCACCTTTCACGCTGTCTGAGCTGGCCCTATTGTGCCTGACCCGGGAAGCATGCCCACTGTGTGTGTGTGTGTGTGTGTGTGTGTGTGTGTGTGTGTGTGTGTGTGTGTGTGTGTGTGTGTGTGTGTGTGTGTGTGTGTGTGTGTGTGTGTGTGTGTGTGTGTGTGTGTGTGTGTGTGTGTGTGTGTGTGTGTGTGTGTGTGACGTCAGCTCCAGTGTAGATGCACCCAGCAGGTTAAACAGCTGTAAGGACAGACGAGGACAGGAGACACTAATGCCAACACAGTCCTCTCTGACACACAGACCATTATAACCCTATTAGACCCTGCAGTTAACTCCTCAGTCAAGAGGAGAATGGAAACATGAGCTTGAAAGCCCCTGAGTCAAGTATGCTTCTCATTTAACCAGGTCTGCATAGATGACGGTGTACGGTAAGCGCTTTAGGTTGACTTCAGTGGATCTTTTTATAATGAGGGTGGATAAGATACGTTTTCTGAAAGGCCCCTGTGAATCCTTATGTTAGACCCCCTCTGACCCAGTTCACTATGCGTAATGGGGGATAGAATGCTGTAGAAGGCTCCAGAGTTCTAGAAAGGTCAGGGGTCATATCCTGGATTGCAGGGTGCAGAGTGGTATCCCTGCTGGGTAGTAGGAGGGGTGAGGGGTGAGAGGGACAGGGTGAGAGTTGAGAGGGAAGGGGTGAGAGAAGACTTTGGCTAAAAGGCATACAGCTAATGTCAGAATTGATCAGAATTGACTTTTCATAGCGGGTTAGGAGAACTTACGTAGCGGGTTAGGAGAACTTACGTAACGGGTTAGGAGAACTTACGTAGGGGGTTAGGAGAACTTACATAGCGGGTTAGGAGAACTTACGTAGCGGGTTAGGAGAACTTACATAGCGGGTTAGGAGAACTTACATAGCGGGTTAGGAGAACTTACGTAGCGGGTTAGGAGAACTTACATAGCGGGTTAGGAGAACTTACATAGCGGGTTAGGAGAACTTACGTAGCAGGTTAGGAGAACTTACGTAGCGGGTTAGGAGAACTTACATAGCGGGTTAGGAGAACTTACATAGCGGGTTAGGAGAACTTACGTAGCAGGTTAGGAGAATTTACGTAGCGGGTTAGGAGAACTTACATAGCGGGTTAGGAGAACTTACATAGCGGGTTAGGAGAACTTACGTAGCAGGTTAGGAGAACTTACGTAGCAGGTTAGGAGAACTTACGTAGCGGGTTAGGAGAACTTACATAGCGGGTTAGGAGAACTTACATAGCGGGTTAGGAGAACTTACGTAGGGGGTTAGGAGAACTTACGTAGCAGGTTAGGAGAATTAACGTTGCAGGTTAGGATAATTAGGTCAAGGTTTGGAAAAGGATTAGCTAAAATGCTATAAAAAAAATCTACTTTTGACGTCAAATTGACATAAGCCGTAAACAAACTAGCCATGATCGTGACAAAAGGGTGAGAAGGATTTGTGTTACACTTTGTGTTGAGTTAGTGGTCTTGGATAGCCTCAAGCAGTGAAGCCACAAGTATGAATGGGAGTTATCGCCCCCTTGTGGTTCAGAATGTAATAACCAGTTCCGTTTTAGGATACCAGAGAGAGAACCTGGATTTGCAGGTGCACAGTCATCCAGGTGTGGGAGTTGACAGGCTGTTGGGGGAAAGGTGTTAGAAAGGTATCAGGTATCTCTCTTCCTCTCTCTCTCTGGGTAAACAAACAGGTATGCAGAGGGGGTGTCAGCAGCTGCCTATAGAGAAAGTGGGGGGGGGGGGGGGCAGAGGTATTTCTGTGCTCCACTTCTCTGCCTTTACAAAATAATGCAAGGAAGCTATTTGGAGGGAAGCTATTTGGAGGGAAGCTATATTCAGGGAATCTATATGCAGGGAAGCTATATGGAGGGAAGCTCTATGGAGAGAAGCTCTATAGAGGGAAGCTATATGCAGGGAAGCTATATGGAGAGAAGCTATATGGAAGGAAGCTATATGGAGAGAAGCTATATGGAGGGAAGCTATATGGAGAGAAGCTATATGGAGAGAAGCTATATGCAGGGAAGCTATATGGAGAGAAGCTATATGGAGGGAAGCTATATGCAGGGAAGCTATATGGAGGGAAGCTATATGGAGAGAAGCTCTATGGAGGAAAGCTATATGCAGGGAAGCTATATGGAGAGAAGCTATATGCAGGGAAGCTATATGGAGAGAAGCTATATGGAGGGAAGCTATATGGAGAGAAGCTATATGCAGGGAAGCTATATGGAGAGAAGCTATATGGAGGGAAGCTATATGCAGGGAAGCTATATGGAGGGAAGCTATATGGAGAGAAGCTCTATGGAGGAAAGCTATATGCAGGGAAGCTATATGCAGGGAAGCTATATGGAGAGAAGCTCTATGGAGGGAAGCTATATGCAGGGAAGATATTTGGAGAGAAGCTATATGGAGGGAGAGAATGAGAGGGAGACAGCAAAAGAGAGGTAGGGAAAGAGAAAGAGAGGCAGGGAAAGAGAGTGGCAGGGAAAGAGAGGCAGGGAAAGAGAAAGAGAGGCAGAGAAAGAGGGGCAGGGAAAGAGAGGCAGGGAAAGAGAAAGAGAGGCAGAGAAAGAGGGGCAGGGAAAGAGAGGCAGGGAAAGAGAAAGAGAGGCAGAGAAAGAGGGGCAGGGAAAGAGAGGCAGGGAAAGAGAAAGAGAGGCAGGGAAAGAGAAAGAGAGGCAGGGAAAGAAAGGCAGGGAAAGAGAAAGAGAGGCAGGGAAAGAGAAAGAGAGGCAGGGAAAGAGAAAGGGAGAGAGCAAAAGAGAGGCAGGGAAAGAGAGGCAAGGAAAGAGAAAGAGAGGCAGGGAAAGAGAAAGGGAGAGAGCGAAAGAGAGGCACGGAAAGAGAAAGGGAGAGAGCGAAAGAGAGGCAGGGAAAGAGAAAGGGAGCGAGTGAAAGAGAGGCAAGGAAAGAGAAAGAGAGGCAGGGAAAGAGAAAGGGAGGCAGGGAAAGAGAAAGAGAGGCAGGGAAAGAGAAAGAGAGGCAGGGAAAGAGAAAGGGAGAGAGCGAAAGAGAGGCAGGGAAAGAGAAAGGGAGAGAGTGAAAGAGAGGCAAGGAAAGAGAAAGGGAGAGAGCGAAAGGAGTGATGAATGGGTGCTTTGATGTCATCATGCCCAGTGGTTAAGGTCATTGGGCCCACAGGACACTGCACAGACACAAAGACCTCTAAATAGTCTCCCACTCCCTCTATCCCTCACTCCTCTCTTCTCTTTTCTCTCTCTCACTTCTCTGTCCCTTTCTCTTTCTCAGTTGAGGAGCCTGTCTCTGGTATTTATTCATAAGCTTTGCTTTTGTGTCGGATATTTGGTTCACTGCTTGATCACATGGACACGTTTCTAAACACACGTGTGCATCAGGCATGTGAGCGTGTGTGTGCATCAGGCATGTGAGCGTGTGTGTGCATCAGGCATGTGAGCGTGTGTGACAACCGGTCAGTCCTCCAGGCCCAGAAGGAGGCTGCTACACCCTTTGTGTTTCCTCTGTTTTCCACTAGTTTAATATCACCAGTCGTCCTCTCTGTTTTCCACTAGTTTAAGGTCACCAGTCGTCCTCTCTGTTTTCCACTAGTTTAATTTCACCAGTCGTCCTCTCTGTTTTCCACTAGTTTAATGTCACCAGTCGTCCTCTCTGTTTTCCACTAGTTTAATATCACCAGTCGTCCTCTCTGTTTTCCACTAGTTTAATATCACCAGTCGTCATCTCTGTTTTCCACTAGTTTAATATCACCAGTCGTCCTCTCTGTTTTCCACTAGTTTAATATCACCAGTCGTCCTCTCTGTTTTCCACTAGTTTAATATCACCAGTCGTCCTCTCTGTTTTCCACTAGTTTAAGGTCACCAGTCGTCCTCTCTGTTTTCCACTAGTTTAATGTCACCAGTCGTCCTCTCTGTTTTCCACTAGTTTAATATCACCAGTCGTCCTCTCTGTTTTCCACTAGTTTAATATCACCAGTCGTCCTCTCTGTTTTCCACTAGTTTAATGTCACCAGTCGTCCTCTGTTTTCCACTAGTTTAATATCACCAGTCGTCCTCTCTGTTTTCCACTAGTTTAATGTCACCAGTCGTCCTCTCTGTTTTCCACTAGTTTAATGTCACCAGTCGTCCTCTCTGTTTTCCACTAGTTTAATGTCACCAGTCGTCATCTCTGTTTTCCACTAGTTTAATATCACCAGTCGTCATCTCTGTTTTCCACTAGTTTAATGTCACCAGTCGTCATCTCTGTTTTCCACTAGTTTAATGTCATTCCTCAGATGACTGCTTGTAAATCCCATAAAGGAAAAATATCAGCAGCACCAGAAGTCATTGTTGTAAGTCAAGCTTGTAAAGTTAGTATTTGGGTTTAAAGACAGTCTGTTGCTTTTAAGTCATGTTTATTTACTTTAGTCATGCTTAAGAGAATGTGTGTGTGTGTGTGTGTGTGTGTGTGTGTGTGTGTGTGTGTGTGTGTGTGTGTGTGTGTGTGTGTGTGTGTGTGTGTGTGTGTGTGTGTGTGTGTGTGTGTGTGTGTCGTGTGTGTCGTGTGTGTGTGTGTGTCGTGTGTGTGTGTGTGTGCGCGTTGTGTGTCTTGTGCTTCAGACATGTCCTCTAAGGGCCGTATCGAATGGTCAGTGACTGTTTGAACTCTCTACCCACCTTCACCTTGATCCCAAAGTCTATATGTACAGTGTGGAATTGTCTGACTAGTTTGGACAATAGGTACATTTCCTCTGCTGATTCTGTGTGTTATTTCAAAGTCAACTGTTTGTTTAGTTTAGGTTGTGGTATTGAACCAGCTGGGAGCTTCTCTGTTTAGATCAGCGGGAAGCTTTTAGTCCACTAAACTAAAGGTTTGTTATGTATGTTAGGACCGAATGGCCATTCTCCATTCTCCATTCCCCATTATCCAGTCCCCCCCCCATTGTTTCCCAAAACACTCCCCCTGGCTGCCTCTCTGTTAGACAAGAGTGTAAAGTGAAACACCCTGGGGCTCTCTCTGGCAGTGCTCTGCTGTGTTAAGAGGAAGAGGCATTCTCAGGGTGTAATGTTTTAATTCAGCCACTAGAGGGCAGCGGTATCACACCAATCTACCAGAAAGCAGCCAAACTCCACACAGTCAGAATGCATGCTTAATAAGTGGCAGGAAGTCCAAGGTTAGGTTAATGAACAGAGTTTTCAAGCTCTTCATGTGTAATGTATTTGAAGTATTCTTGGACCATTACTAACCTCCCTCTCTCTCTCTCCTCTTCCAGTCGGTGTATAACCTGGCCAACGTGGCGTGTAAGTGTCACGGCGTGTCCGGTTCCTGTAGTCTGAAGACGTGCTGGCTCCAGCTGGCAGACTTCCGCCGCGTCGGAGAGTTTCTGAAGGAGAAGTACGACAGCGCCGCCGCCATGCGCATCGGACGCAAAGGAAAACTGGAGCAGGTCGATAAACGCTTCAACGTCCCCACCCCGGAGGATCTGGTCTACACCGACCAGAGCCCAGACTACTGTCTGAAGAACGACACCACCGGCTCCATGGGAACCCTGGGGAGACTCTGTAACAAGACGTCAGAGGGGATGGATGGCTGTGAACTCATGTGCTGCGGGAGAGGATACGATCAGTTCAAGACCTATAAGCATGAGAGATGTCACTGCAAGTTTCACTGGTGTTGTTATGTCAAGTGTAAGAGGTGCACTTCACTGGTGGATCAGTTTGTCTGTAAGTAGGGAAGGAAGGGAAGGACGGACGGACAGTTCCACATGGGGAAGGAAGGGAGTCTGGACGATGGACGGACTGACGGACGAACAGTTCCACATGGGGAGGGGAGGGAGACTGGACGATGGGGAAGGGAGGGAGTCTGGACGATGGGGTAGGGAGGGAGTCTGGACGATGGACGGACGGACGGACGGACAGACGGACGGACAGTTCCACATGGGGAAGGGAGGGAGTCTGGACGATGGGGTAGGGAGGGGCTGGAATGGAAGGACATGTAACCCATGAGGGGTGTAAGATTATATAACAATAATAAATAAATAAAAATAAATCATGAAATATATAAATAAATAAAGTAAAAAAATGCGTTGCTAGTAATTGAATGAGACTTTTATATGACTCAAGCTGCCTGAGGGAGGACTTGACCGACAAGCAGGCGAATGCAAAACAGAAAGGCTGTTCGTTTTGTTTGTTGTCTACTGGTTGGCCATTTGCTTCCTCTCCCCATCGCAACTGTCCCCTGATTGGTGGCTCGTGCAGTGACGACCAGGAAGTGATGTCACCAGTATCCTTGTTCCCTGGTTGGTGGAATGGGAGGGGGAAGCTGGATAGACTCCTCTTACTTTACAGACTCTTCAAAATGAGAGAGCGAGGAAGTCAGAGAGAGAGAGAGGGGGAGAGAGAGAGAGAGAGAGGGAGAGAGGGAGGGAAAGGGAAAGAGAAGGAGAAGGAGAGAAAGACTAGAAAGGGATGGATCCCAATGAACTGTGCCAAAGCTCCTTTCACCTCCTCTTCCACTCACTCCTCTCTTCTCCACCCTTCTCACCATAGGTTGGTTCTGCATTCTGTTTTACGTCTCACCCTCTTTTCATCACCCTTATTTCATCACCCTGCTAGAGCTCTTAGAAACCACCAGTCCAAGCCAAAGGACACCACCTCACACATGAACTGTTGATTTTGGAACTCTGTAACCATGGAACCACAGCATGTGTTCGAATCATTTACCCACTAGACATCATGTTGACCTCTAGCCTGGAAGGCAGCACAGCTCATGACTTTGGGCACAGAAAGCAAACATAGCTCTGTGTAACTTATAGGGACAATGTGAGTCCCAGAGGACAAGAAGAACAAGAGTTGTGTTGATTGAAGGGAGGAGGACTCTGAGACCTTGGCTGGACATATTGAGATAAGAGAAGAAGAGAGAGAGGAAACGCCTGCGTCCTTCTACAATACATAGACCTCTCAGTCTACCTTTAGATGCATGCTGTTCTATCATCTAACAGCATCATTACGTTGTCATGGACTGGATTACTGATCACAGGCCCGTGGCTCCTCGCTGTTCAATACATAGACCTCTCAGTCTACCTTTAGATGCATGCTGTTCTATCATCTAACAGCATCATTACGTTGTCATGGACTGGATTACTGATCACAGGCCCGTGGCTCCTCGCTGTTCAATAACAGACTGCTGTATCTCTCTATTCAACAGGTGGGCCACAGCTATTGTGACCATACCAATAGCCGTCTCTAAGCCAATGTCATGACAGTCACACAGCTACCAAGCTTTGTTAGCAGGATGCAACAAATGTGTTATAGAGTTCAAATGTCTGGGAATGAATTGTAAAAAGCAGAAGAAAGTGAACGGAGGAACTCGGAGGACTGCAGATTATTATAGTGGGGATGAGGTACATAGAAATAGTCCATCGAAAATTATATTTTATTAATAATTACTTTTTCATTTTATACTTCATATATGTATTGTTTTGATGATCCTGTCTTTTGACACAGAGGCTTTGGTTTCGTCCTATTCCCTATGTAGTGCACTACTTTTTGCTAGAGTCCTATGGTCCCCGGTCAAAAGTAGTGCACTATATAGGGAATATGATGTCATATGGGACACACCCTTTTAGACATTGTTGTTCAGCGGAACCTCTATCCCTGAGGTTCCTTCCTGCTTGGAATGCCTATTGTCCAATCTCTGCCAAACGCTGCCCACTCTTCAGCCAATGACAGACAAGCCTTTCCTTTGTCATCCAATGAGTGTTGTGGCAAAGTACTACTCATGTAAATATCAGCAGACCTTATCCTTATATGCAGATAATGACACTTTTACAACATACAGACTCCAGGTCTCTCAGAGTGTGTTCTTGTCTATATTATT
>NC_074703.1:28531616-28534116 GCF_029448725.1 Salvelinus fontinalis | reverse complement strand
GTCTCCTCTGTAGGAGTAGTGTCAGACCTAGCCTAGTGTCTCCTCTGTAGAGGTAGTGTCAGATTGTGACAGTAGATTAGGAACACTAGAACGGTGTAAAGGACGACCAGCACACTGCTCTCAGATAATCCTGATAATCACAGATTAGACAACTGTTATTATGACACAGTAGCCACACCCCCTGACACCACACTAGCTACTGTTCCCCTGTATAGGGCCATACATACTACACTGTTATAGCCACACCCCCTGCCACCACACTAGCTACTGTTCCCCTGTATAGAGCCATACATACTACACTGTTATAGCCACACCCCCTGCCACCACACTAGCTACTGTTCCCCTGTATAGGGCCAAATATACTACACTGTTATAGCCACACCCCCTGACACCACACTAGCTACTGTACCCCTGTATAGGGCCATATATACTACACTGTTATAGCCACACCCCCTGCCACCACACTAGCTACTGTTCCCCTGTATAGGGCCATATATACTACACTGTTATAGCCACACCCCCTGACACCACACTAGCTACTGTACCCCTGTATAGGGCCATATATACTACACTGTTATAGCCACACCCCCTGCCACCACACTAGCTACTGTTCCCCTGTATAGAGCCATTCATACTACACTGTTATAGCCACACCCCCTGCCACCACACTAGCTACTGTTCCCCTGTATAGGGCCATATATACTACACTGTTATAGCCACACCCCCTGACACCACACTAGCTACTGTACCCCTGTATAGGGCCATATATACTACACTGTTATAGCCACACCCCCTGCCACCACACTAGCTACTGTTCCCCTGTATAGGGCCATATATACTACACTGTTATAGCCTCACCTCCTGACACCACACTAGTTACTGTTCCCCTGTATAGGGCCAGACACTGTTATAGCCACACCCCCTGCCACCACACTAGCTACTGTTCCCCTGTATAGAGCCATACATACTACACTGTTATAGCCACACCCCCTGCCACCACACTAGCTACTGTTCCCCTGTATAGAGCAATACATACACTGTTATAGCCACACCTCCTGACACCACACTAGCTACTGTTCCCCTGTATAGAGCAATACATACACTGTTATAGCCACACCCCCTGACACCAGGGTGTTTGGTGTTTTTCAGAGTCAGTATAAAGGCCTATCTAGTGTCCTAATTTTTCATAACTGTGACCTTAATTGCCTACCGTCTATAAGCTGTTAGTGTCTGAACGACCGTTCCACAGGTGCATGTTCATTCTTTTTTTATGGGTCATTGAACAAGCACTGGAAACAGTGTTTAAACCCTTAACAATGAAGATCTGTGAAGTTATTTTGATTTTTACGAATTATCTTTGAAAGACAGGGTCCTGAAAAAGGGACGTCTCTTTTTTTTACTGAGTTTACAAATGGTTGTTTCTAAAAAGAGTAGCTTCAGACTCAAACAGTTAAAAAGCTACTGTACCCCTATATAGGGCCATACATACTACTAGGGTTGCAAAGGGTCGGAAACTTTCTGGTAAATTTCCATGGGAAGTTAAGCCCTGGAATTTGGGGAATATTGCTTAAATTCATTAAAAAAAGTTAACTTATAACAGTGAACCTTTTTTTGTGGGATACACATAAGGCAATTCTAGGTCTTGTGGCATATTTTGGTTAAACTATCCCCAATTCAATAGAATTGCAACCCTCTGCATGCACAGTGCATTCTCCCATCACATGTACAGCTGATTCTCAAGATCTTGCACACTAATGAGATGCCATTGAGCCCAGACTACTACACTGTCTGAGCCAAGGGCTACATGCTTTCTGTAAGTTTTGATTACAATACTGTGTGGGGTGAATATATTTTATATGACATACATGATTTTTTTGTTAACTAGTAAATAGTAGCCTACGGCAAAGTGCGTTTAAATCATGATTTAAAGCAGTGGTTCGCGCTTTCAGTTTTGCGCGAACGCTGCCATCAATCCACGGTTTCTGGTTTGGGAATGTTTTAATAGATGCTGTGGGTACAACATCACCGATGCACTCTGCTAATAAACTCGCTCACCGAATCAGCGTATTCATCAATGTTGTTGTTTGACGTTATGCGGAACATATCCGCATAACGATCCACGTGATCGAAGCAATCTTGAAGCGTGGAATCCGATTGGTCGGACCAGCGTTGAACAGACCTGAGCGCGGGTGCTTCCTGTTTTAATTTCTGTCTATAGGCTGGGAGCAACAAAATGGAGTCGTGGTCAGCTTTTCCGAAAGGAGGGCGGGGGAGGGCCTTATATGCGTTGCGGAAGTTAGAATAGCAATGATCCAGGGTTTTGCCAGCCCGGATTGTGTTTATCGATATGCTGATAGAATTTAGGGAGCCTTGTTTTCAGATTAGCCTTGTTAAAATCCCCAGCTACAATAAATGCAGCCTCAGGATATGTGGTTTCCAGTTTACATAGAGTCGAATTAAGTTCTTTCAGGGCCGTCGATGTGTCTGCTTGGGGGGGAAT
>NC_074703.1:28471616-28526616 GCF_029448725.1 Salvelinus fontinalis | reverse complement strand
AAATATAGCATGCATGTTGTCAACAATCTAACCCGTCTGTTTTGACCCATAGTTGCGCAGGTATCAGTTTTGTTGCTAAACAACACAATTGGCCCAGCGTCGTCCTGGTTAGGGTTTGGCCGGGGGAAGGCTGTCATTGTAAATAATAATTTGTTCTTAACTGACTTGACTAGTTAAATAAAATTTAAAAAGCACAATGACTGGAAGTCTGTGGGTGGCTATTGCATTCAAAAGGCGTCCATCGCGCTGGTTATTTGTTTGACAAGGGGCGGGGTTAGTTTTGTGGTTGACAGGTCAGTCGTTGCCATGTCAACCATCTAGGCATATTCTTAACCTTATTAGCTAGGAACCTCAGAGGATCACTAATCATTATTTACATCTTTTTAAAACAGATCCAAGCTCTGCTGATGAGCTGTCAGTAGTGCGCCGTAGTCCACCATCTTAACAAGGTATAATATTTCATTGTTGGTTGGGGTAACTTTAATTAGTCCACACAGTAACTAGCTACGTCTCATTTTATTCACAAGAGACTTGAAATAAGACTGTAGTCAGTGTACAGGGTGTTCAGTGTAAAGCTGTAGCCTAACTAACACTAGCATCCATCATCCTACCAAACATTAGCTCCAGTAAATCATCTCCGGCGTGGGCTGTAGCCTGTGTTGGAACTGATAAAAGCTTTTCTTTGCTGAGAGCAGAGAAGACGAGGAAAACCACAGCTGCTTAGTGACGTCTTATTGATGTAGAGGAAGATAATAAACTGACAAAAACGGAAACGGAGCCATTTTTAATATGCATGGCAATATTTCTCCATCACCAAGTCCCCGGTCACGGTAATGCGTAGCTCCTCTGCTTGGTGGTTAGTAAGCAGAGACGGAGATGAGTCTTCATCATCTAGGTTCCTAAACCTCCCTTTGTCACCGCTACCACCACCATGGTGTTAAATCATCCTTCAACTAAACCTCCCTTTGTCACTGCTACCACCACCATGGTGTTACATCATCCCTCAACTAAACCTCCCTTTGTCACCGCTACCACCACCATGGTGTTAAATCATCCCTCAACTAAACCTCCCTTTGTCACTGCTACCACCACCATGGTGTTAAATCATCCCTCAACTAAACCTCCCTTTGTCACCGCTACCACCACCATGGTGTTAAATCATCCCTCAACTAAACCTCCCTTTGTCACTGCTACCACCACCATGGTGTTAAATCATCACTCAACTAAACCTCCCTTTGTCACTGCTACCACCACCATGGTGTTAAATCATAATCACTCAACTAAACCTCCCTTTGTCACTGCTACCACCACCATGGTGTTAAATCATCCCTCAACTAAACCTCCCTTTGTCACTGCTACCACCACCATGGTGTTAAATCATCCCTCAACTAAACCTCCCTTTGTCACTGCTACCACCACCATGGTGTTAAATCATCCCTCAACTAAACCTCCCTTTGTCACCGCTACCACCACCATGGTGTTAAATCATCACTCAACTGAACCTTTTTATTTTATTTACCCTGATTTAGATTTGTTTGGTCCTGTTCTAACTCCTATGTCTATGAAGCTAATGAGTTATGCAGTTAGTAAGGACGCCAGGCTGTTTTCTTCGAGGCTGGGGATTGTAGGGAAGGAGATCAATGGGGGGACTTGTTGTTTTTGATCGACCACCAGAACTTGTAGTTCAGAAAGACTTTTTGAGGGCTACTTAGTCTAAGGAGTCTGTGTGAGCTGTGTCAGGTGTGTGAGTGTAACCTTTCTGGTTAAATGGGTCAGTCAGACATGGCCAGCAGAAGCTATAGCAAACAGACAGCAGTGTACTCCAGAGATGGCGTGGTCTGTCCACGTGGCACCCCTATTCCCTAGTTAATGCACATAGAAGACCTGACACATGGACCGGGAACTGAATCGCTCTACAACTACCATTAGCTAGTCAGTCTATACCAGATAGTGACAGGAGAAATGACTAAGACTCTCCCTAATGAAACCCCATTCTCCTAGTGCACTAGTTTTGACCAGATCTCTATGTAGGGTATAGACTGCCAAATCAAATCACATTTTATTGGTCACATACACATGTTTAGCAGGTGTTATTGCAGGTGTAGTGAAATGCTTGTGTTCCTCGCTCCAACAGTGCAGTAATATCTAACAATTCACAACAATACACACAAATCTAAAAGTAAAATAATGGAATTAAGAAATATATAAATATTAGGATGAGCAATGTCAGTGGCATTGACCAAAATACAGGAGAATAGAATACAGTATATACATGAGATGAGTACATTATTAAAGTGACTAGTGTTCCATTATTAAAGTGGACAGTGATTTCAAGTCTATAGGGAACGCAGACTAGAGATGTGGCTCAACAGACGTTTGAACAGGAATGCAGCTAGACCAACTCTGGAGTGTGAGATGTACCGAGTCTGGCCTGTGTGTTTGTACTGAGGATCACTCATTGGCAGTGAGTCAGCAGCGAGATCCTACTGTCTGTAGACTCCTATCAATGCCACGTAGACAGCAAAGTCCAGAGCTATGGTCATGTCCCAAATGGTGCCCTATTCCCTATATAGGGCACTACTTTAGACCAGAGCCCTATTCCCTATGCTCTCGTTTTGACCAGAGCCCTCTGGGAATAGGGTGCCATTTGGAAGAGGTATTTCTGCTGTCACTATCTGGTATAGGTAGACTGGCTGTGGTAGTGGTCTTCTATCTGGTATAGGTAGACTGGCTGTGGTAGTGGTCTTCTATCTGGTATAGGTAGACTGGCTGTGGTAGTGGTCTTCTATCTGGTATAGGTAGACTGGCTGTGGTAGTTGTAGGGTGATTCAGTTCACAGGCCACGTGTCAGGTCTTCTATGTGGCTTTTTCATTATGACAGTTCCTCATTGTGTTGGATTGTGGCTTTCAGGTAGACTGTGTTGGAGCTTGGTTAAACAGGCAGTGTTGAGCAAGCAGAGCCTATGTCTCGGGTCCAAACCAATGGGGCATTTGACAAACTGCCTGTTCTGCTCTGGTTCGTGGTGTGAAGGACAAGTTAATGTCACAGCTTGTTCTCTCCTCGTGTGACCCCTCTCTCTCTTGGTACCCATGTGACACCTTTCTCTCTTGGTACCCATGTGATCCAGCGTGGCCGATTCCACTCCTGCCAGGTCTTCTGATTGAAAGCCAGAGACAAAGCACACAGTGTTGTGGAACTTGACACACACACACACACACACACGCTACTCAGAGTTGGTCAGATGTGGAACACACCCAGAGACGGCTCCATTACCGGTGTTTTGTTTAGACTAGCATCATTCTTACTCTGCTGTGTTTTGGTTGGGCTAGTTTCTTGTTGTGAGTCTCGGTGCTGAATGGATCACTGTGTTGGCTTGTATCTATTATATACCCAGTTACAGAGGGAAGTTACAGGCAGGCACAGAGAAGGCTAGATACGCCCTGGGCTGGTGGTCACGTTGACAAACTAAGGCTTTAATTAAAATAAAACCAGAGGGGAAGAGGAACTTTAGGCTACTTTGGTGAATTTGTAAAGCATGCAAGACGAGACATTGTGAGATGCAGATTACCAAAACATATGAGCACGCTTCTGCCTTCCCCTCCTCTCCCTCCCGCTGGCCTGCCTGCTCTCTCTCCCTCCCGCTGGCCTGCCTGCTCTCTCTCTCTCCCTCCCGCTGGCCTGCCTACTCTCTCTCTCCCTCCCTCCCGCTGGCCTGCCTGCTCTCTCTCTCTCCCTCCCGCTGGCCTGCCTGCTCTCTCTCTCTCCCTCCCGCTGGCCTGCCTGCTCTCTCTCTCTCCCTCCTGCTGGCCTGCCTGCTCTCTCTCTCCCTCCTGCTGGCCTGCCTGCTCTCTCTCTCTCCCTCCCGCTGGCCTGCCTGCTCTCTCTCTCTCCCTCCCGCTGGCCTGCCTGCTCTCTCTCTCTCCCTCCTGCTGGCCTGCCTGCTCTCTCTCTCTCTCCCTCCTGCTGGCCTGCCTGCTCTCTCTCTCTCCCTCCCGCTGGCCTGCCTGCTCTCTCTCTCTCTCCCTCCTGCTGGCCTGCCTGCTCTCTCTCTCTCCCTCCTGCTGGCCTGCCTGCTCTCTCTCTCTCTCCCTCCTGCTGGCCTGCCTGCTCTGTCTCTCTCCCTCCTGCTGGCCTGCCTGCTCTCTCTCTCTCCCTCCTGCTGGCCTGCCTGCTCTCTCTCTCTCCCTCCTGCTGGCCTGCCTGCTCTGTCTCTCTCCCTCCTGCTGGCCTGCCTGCTCTGTCTCTCTCCCTCCTGCTGGCCTGCCTGCTCTCTCTCTCTCCCTCCTGCTGGCCTGCCTGCTCTCTCTCTCTCCCTCCTGCTGGCCTGCCTGCTCTGTCTCTCTCCCTCCTGCTGGGCTGCCTGCTCTGTCTCTCTCTCCCTCCTGCTGGCCTGCCTGCTCTCTCTCTCTCCCTCCTGCTGGCCTGCCTGCTCTGATACT
Organism: Salvelinus fontinalis; assembly: GCF_029448725.1. Classification (NCBI taxonomy): domain Eukaryota; kingdom Metazoa; phylum Chordata; class Actinopteri; order Salmoniformes; family Salmonidae; genus Salvelinus; species Salvelinus fontinalis. The sequence goes on along the minus strand of NC_074703.1, from coordinate 28,522,176 downwards.
CTCCCTCCTGCTGGCCTGCCTGCTCTCTCTCTCTCCCTCCTGCTGGCCTGCCTGCTCTCTCTCTCCCTCCTGCTGGCCTGCCTGCTCTCTCTCTCTCCCTCCTGCTGGCCTGCCTGCTCTGTCTCTCTCTCCCTCCTGCTGGCCTGCCTGCTCTGTCTCTCTCTCCCTCCTGCTGGCCTGCCTGCTTTCTCTCTCTCCCTCCTGCTGGGCTGCCTGCTCTGTCTCTCTCTCCCTCCTGCTGGCCTGCCTGCTCTGTCTCTCTCTCCCTCCTGCTGGCCTGCCTGCTCTGTCTCTCTCTCCCTCCTGCTGGCCTGCCTGCTCTCTCTCTCTCCCTCCTGCTGGCCTGCCTGCTCTCTCTCTCTCTCCCTCCTGCTGGCCTGCCTGCTCTCTCTCTCTCTCCCTCCTGCTGGCCTGCCTGCTCTCTCTCTCTCTCCCTCCTGCTGGCCTGCCTGCTCTCTCTCTCTCTCCCTCCTGCTGGCCTGCCTGCTCTCTCTCTCTCCCTCCTGCTGGCCTGCCTGCTCTCTCTCTCTCTCCCTCCTGCTGGCCTGCCTGCTCTCTCTCTCTCCCTCCTGCTGGCCTGCCTGCTCTCTCTCTCTCCCTCCTGCTGGCCTGCCTGCTCTCTGTCTCTCCCTCCTGCTGGCCTGCCTGCTCTCTCTCTCTCCCTCCTGCTGGCCTGCCTGCTCTCTGTCTCTCCCTCCTGCTGGCCTGCCTGCTCTCTCTCTCTCCCTCCTGCTGGCCTGCCTGCTCTCTGTCTCTCCCTCCCGCTGGCCTGCCTGCTCTCTGTCTCTCCCTCCCGCTGGCCTGCCTGCTCTCTGTCTCTCCCTCCTGCTGGCCTGCCTGCTCTCTCTCTCTCCCTCCTGCTGGCCTGCCTGCTCTCTCTCTCTCCCTCCTGCTGGCCTGCCTGCTCTCTCTCTCTCCCTCCTGCTGGCCTGCCTGCTCTCTGTCTCTCCCTCCTGCTGGGCTGCCTGCTCTGTCTCTCTCTCCCTCCTGCTGGCCTGCCTGCTCTCTCTCTCTCCCTCCTGCTGGCCTGCCTGCTCTCTCTCTCTCCCTCCTGCTGGCCTGCCTGCTCTCTCTCTCTCCCTCCTGCTGGCCTGCCTGCTCTCTCTCTCTCCCTCCTGCTGGCCTGCCTGCTCTGTCTCTCTCTCCCTCCTGCTGGCCTGCCTGCTCTGTCTCTCTCTCCCTCCTGCTGGCCTGCCTGCTTTCTCTCTCTCCCTCCTGCTGGGCTGCCTGCTCTGTCTCTCTCTCCCTCCTGCTGGCCTGCCTGCTCTGTCTCTCTCTCCCTCCTGCTGGCCTGCCTGCTCTGTCTCTCTCTCCCTCCTGCTGGCCTGCCTGCTCTGTCTCTCTCTCCCTCCTGCTGGCCTGCCTGCTCTGTCTCTCTCTCCCTCCTGCTGGTCTGCCTGCTCTGTCTCTCTCTCCCTCCTGCTGGCCTGCCTGCTCTGTCTCCCTCCTGCTGGCCTGCCTGCTCTGTCTCCCTCCTGCTGGCCTGCCTGCTCTGTCTCCCTCCTGCTGGCCTGCCTGCTCTGTCTCCCTCCTGCTGGCCTGCCTGCTCTGTCTCCCTCCTGCTGGCCTGCCTGCTCTGTCTCCCTCCTGCTGGCCTGCCTGCTCTGTCTCCCTCCTGCTGGCCTGCCTGCTCTGTCTCCCTCCTGCTGGCCTGCCTGCTCTGTCTCCCTCCTGCTGGCCTGCCTGCTCTGTCTCCCTCCTGCTGGCCTGCCTGCTCTGTCTCCCTCCTGCTGGCCTGCCTGCTCTGTCTCCCTCCTGCTGGCCTGCCTGCTCTGTCTCCCTCCTGCTGGCCTGCCTGCTCTGTCTCCCTCCTGCTGGCCTGCCTGCTCTGTCTCCCTCCTGCTGGCCTGCCTGCTCTGTCTCCCTCCTGCTGGCCTGCCTGCTCTGTCTCCCTCCTGCTGGCCTGCCTGCTCTGTCTCCCTCCTGCTGGCCTGCCTGCTCTGTCTCCCTCCTGCTGGCCTGCCTGCTCTGTCTCCCTCCTGCTGGCCTGCCTGCTCTGTCTCCCTCCTGCTGGCCTGCCTGCTCTGTCTCCCTCCTGCTGGCCTGCCTGCTCTGTCTCCCTCCTGCTGGCCTGCCTGCTCTGTCTCCCTCCTGCTGGCCTGCCTGCTCTGTCTCCCTCCTGCTGGCCTGCCTGCTCTGTCTCCCTCCTGCTGGCCTGCCTGCTCTGTCTCCCACCTGCTGGCCTGCCTGCTCTGTCTTTCTCCCTCCTGCTGGCCTTGCCTGCTCTCTCTCTCTCTCTCCCTCCCTCCTGCCTGCCTGCCTGCTCTCAATTCAATTAAGGGGCTTTATTGGCATGGGAAAAATGTTAACATTGCCAAAGCAAGTGAAGTACATAATAAACAAATGTGAAATGAACAATACAAATGAACAGTAAGCATTACACGCTCTCTCTCTCTCCCTGCTGCTGTCCTGCTTGCTCTGTCTCTTGTCTAATGATGAAAGTGTGTTCAGTCTTTGGTCTGTTGCATGTAGAATATCCTAGCCTATTCATGGATGACACCGACGTCGCCTGGATACAGAGATATCGTCGGGCCAGTCTTGCGAGCACGGGGTAGCCTACTTCTCCTTTTTGCCCCATATGAAATGACAGCAGGCTACCAGTAGCCTTTATTCAGGACCCTTTCAGATATAATGGAATGTGGCCCCTAGAAAGCGTCTCGGCTGTGGCATGCCTGTCTGTTATGCTATGCTACTGATGTTTACATTTCATTCACCCTTTATTTAACTAGGCAAGTCAGTTAAAAACAAATTCTTATTTACAATGACGGCCTACCGGGGAACAGTGGGTTAACGGGCATTTTACTGGTCTGTAAAGGAATGAAGCTTCTGAAGCCATTATTCTGCATTGTAAATTGATGTAGAATGTAATGAGTTTGGCCCTAGTGGTCATACATATGTAATAGGACCATTATTCTGCATTGTAAATTGATGTAGAATTTAATGAATTTACCTTTTTTTAGTACGGAAAACTGAGAAAAGAATGTCTGCTTTTAAGCGTCAAGCAAAATTGTTGATTTGTCACATCTCTAGTGTGTAACACAAGCCAGATAACATGTTCAATGTACCGGCTGTGACACTACCAGGTATTTCACCTTGTCTCTAGAAAGCCAAGTTCCCACATCATCCTAGACCTAATGCAAACTAGTCTAGCATCAAGACACACCTGTCCTTTGTCCTTACGTGCTTGTCTAACTGGTTCTACTGGTTCCCCAAAGACAACTAGCAAAAGTGTCAACTTTCTAAACCGATCTTGTGTGTGTAAGAGAGAGAGAAGGCTCTGAAAACAGAAGTGACATTGGACCCAGATGATCGATTTTCTTCTGTCAATCTTCTGTAACTGAACTGTTGTAGCTCAGTCTCCTTTTGGTTGGATGGAACCTACAGTGATTGACAGGCACAGTAAATTGTGACCCGGAGGGTTTGTTGTGTATAACTGGTGGGACTCGTACAACCTGTGCTGCCTGCTTTGTCACTTTCAAATGTCACTCTCTAGAGGGTGGTAGCTACTGGCTAGGTAGCGTGTTGTGTTCCAGGCTAGAGGGTGGTAGCTACTGGCTAGGTAGCGTGTTGTGTTCCAGGCTAGAGGGTGGTAGCTACTAGCTAGGTAGATGTTAGATATGTGTCGTGGATATATGACGCTCACTCTCTCAGCTCACTGCAGGTGCTTTCACACCGTCATAAACCAGGCTTTAATATATCCAGAACGGTCACAGCGTCACACCAACTGCTAGGCTAAACTCCATGATCTCAACCTATTGTTCACTCAGACATCCCCTCTTCAATACACAGTGACCCCCCCCCCTCCCCTCCTGAGCCTCAACTCCTCCATTCACCATCAATTCTCCTTTCAAAAGCTCCTTGCGCTTTGTCGCTCACAAAAGAGAGAGAAATCAATTCTCCATGACATTTCTTCTTCCCTCTTTCAGCCCTCTATTTCTCTCTCCATCAGGCAACGTAGTTGATTTGTCTGTTCCTCTGATACAGAAACACGTAAACCTGTCGCTGGCTGAACAATGACAGTCCACTCATCAACTCCTTGGGAAGTCTCTTTTCTTATTATGGAGTCTATATATGTGCCATATTCCCTATCTAGTGCACTACTTTTGACCAGACCCCTTTGGTAAATAGTGCACTATTTTTGACCAGAGCCCATTGTAGTGTAGCACGGTATACCGGTACCATGGTAATATCAGCCTACCAAAACGTCATATGATAGTACCACATTTTTCATCCCTACCAATCTAAAGAACCTGAACCTTATAAAGTAAAAAGAAAATAAGCAACAGCCACTAGTCTCTTGTATGGGCCGGTTCAATAATGTCCACTTGACTTTCATGCACATATCAGGTGTGGGAGCTGCAGTCTGTCAGCTGCGTCCTCTTCCAGCCATCACTCACCTGCTTCTCTCTGTCAGCTGCGTCTCCTTTCTGCCATCACTCACCTGCTTCTCTCTGTCAGCTGCGTCCTCTTCCAGCCATCACTCACCTGCTTCTCTCTGTCAGCTGCGTCCTCTTCCAGCCATCACTCACCTGCTTCTCTCTGTCAGCTGCGTCTCCTTCCAGCCATCACTCACCTGCTTCTCTCTGTCAGCTGCGTCTCCTTCCAGCCATCACTCACCTGCTTCTCCCTGTCAGCTGCATCTCCTTCCAGCCATCACTCACCTGCTTCTCTCTGTCAGCTGCGTCCTCTTCCAGCCATCACTCACCTGCTTCTCTCTGTCAGCTGCGTCCTCTTCCAGCCATCACTCACCTGCTTCTCTCTGTCAGCTGCGTCCTCTTCCAGCCATCACTCACCTGCTTCTCTCTGTCAGCTGCGTCCTCTTCCAGCCATCACTCACCTGCTTCTCTCTGTCAGCTGCGTCCTCTTCCAGCCATCACTCACCTGCTTCTCTCTGTCAGCTGCGTCCTCTTCCAGCCATCACTCACCTGCTTCTCTCTGTCAGCTGCATCCTCTTCCAGCCATCACTCACCTGCTTCTCCCTGTCAGCTGCGTCTCCTTCCAGCCATCACTCACCTGCTTCTCCCTGTCAGCTGCATCTCCTTCCAGCCATCACTCACCTGCTTCTCTCTGTCAGCTGCGTCCTCTTCCAGCCATCATTCACCTGCTTCTGTCTGTCAGCTGCGTCCTCTTCCAGCCATCACTCACCTGCTTCTCTCTGTCAGCTGCGTCTCTTTTCAGCCATCACTCACCTGCTTCTCTCTGTCAGCTGCGTCTCCTTCCAGCCATCACTCACCTGCTTCTCCCTGTCAGCTGCATCTCCTTTCAGCCATCACTCACCTGCTTCTCTCTGTCAGCTGCGTCCTCTTCCAGCCATCACTCACCTGCTTCTCTCTGTCAGCTGCATCTCCTTCCAGCCATCACTCACCTGCTTCTCTCTGTCAGCTGCATCCTCTTCCAGCTATCAGTCACCTGCTTCTCTCTGTCAGCTGCATCTCCTTCCAGCTATCACTCACGTGCTTCTCCCTGTCAGCTGCGTCTCCTTCCAGCCATCACTCACCTGCTTCTCCCTGTCAGCTGCGTCTCCTTTCAGCCATCACTCACCTGCTTCTCCCTGTCAGCTGCGTCTCCTTTCAGCCATCACTCACCTGCTTCTCTCTGTCAGCTGCGTCTCCTTCCAGCCATCACTCACCTGCTTCTCCCTGTCAGCTGCGTCTCCTTCCAGCCATCACTCACCTGCTTCTCTCTGTCAGGTGCGTCTCCTTCCAGCCATCACTCACCTGCTTCTCCCTGTCAGCTGCGTCTCCTTGGAGCCATCACTCACCTGCTTTTCTGTTTCTGGACCACACTACCCACAAACCATTGCCTCTCAGTCAGCACTTCCTGTGTATCTATTTCCCCATCAGTTTTAAATATAGTTTAGCTGTGATGGAGCGGTGTTACTTCTGATGTTACATCTGACACATTGGAGCAGAGCAAAGTTCATGCATTGGATATAATTTCATCCCTGGTATAACCAAGAGCACAAGGCCAGGCTGATAGGCTCTGCTAGTTCTCTGTCACGCAGCAGTGCCAGAGAGGAAAAACCGCTTCACAACGGTTAAACAAATCTGACTCAATTATTATTTTTTTTCTTCCTGCTTGATTTCACGCATTTTGATATACTTTCACAAACCGTGTCGCGGGCCGGTTTTAAACTAATCCCGGCCCACTAGTTATTGGTTTGATGACAACGTTGTTCAGTCAACCTGCTAACTTGACAGTAGGTTTAGACACGTCTGATTGGCCCAGGAAGAAAGGAAAATGCAGTATTCTATTATAGTGAACAGGGTGTAGTTAATTAAATTTGATGTATTAGTAGCTGTGTGTATATCAGGGAACAGTGTGTAGCTGTGTGTATATCAGGGAACAGTGTGTAGTTGTATTAGTAGCTGTGTGTATATCAGGGAACAGTGTGTAGTTGTATGAGTAGCTGTGTGAATATCAGGGAACTGTGTGTAGCTGTGTGAATATCAGGGAACTGTGTGTAGTTGTGTGAATATCAGGGAACAGTGTGTAGTTGTGTGAATATCAGGGAACAGTGTGTAGTTGTGTGAATATCAGGGAACAGTGTGTAGTTGTGTGAATATCATGGAACAGTGTGTAGTTGTGTGAATATCAGGGAACAGTGTGTAGTTGTGTGAATATCAGGGAACAGTGTGTAGTTGTGTGAATATCATGGAACAGTGTGTAGTTGTGTGAATATCAGGGAACAGTGTGTAGTTGTGTGAATATCAGGGAACAGTGTGTAGTTGTGTGAATATCATGGAACAGTGTGTAGTTGTATGAGTAGCTGTGTGTATATATCAGGGAACTGTGTGTATATATCAGGGAACTGTGTGTGTATATCAGGGAACTGTGTGTGTATATCAGGGAACTGTGTGTATATATCAGGGAACTGTGTGTATATATCAGGGAACTGTGTGTATATATCAGGGAACTGTGTGTATATATCAGGGAACTGTGTGTATATATCAGGGAACTGTGTGTATATATATATCAGGGAACTGTGTGTATATATATATCAGGGAACTGTGTGTATATATATATCAGGGAACTGTGTGTATATATATATCAGGGAACTGTGTGTATATATATATCAGGGAACTGTGTGTATATATATATCAGGGAACTGTGTGTATATATATATATCAGGGAACTGTGTGTATATATATATATATCAGGGAACTGTGTGTATATATATATATATATATCAGGGAACTGTGTGTATATATATCAGGGAACTGTATATATATATATCAGGGAACTGTATATATATATATCAGGGAACTGTATATATATATATATCAGGGAACTGTATATATATATATATCAGGGAACTGTGTATATATATATATATCAGGGAACTGTGTATATATATATATCAGGGAACTGTGTATATATATATATCAGGGAACTGTGTATATATATATATCAGGGAACTGTGTATATATATATATCAGGGAACTGTGTGTGTATATATATATATCAGGGAACTGTGTGTGTATATATATATATCAGGGAACTGTGTGTATATATATATATATCAGGGAACTGTGTGTATATATATATATCAGGGAACTGTGTGTATATATATATATCAGGGAACTGTGTATATATATATCAGGGAACTGTGTATATATATATCAGGGAACTGTGTATATATATATCAGGGAACTGTGTATATATATATCAGGGAACTGTGTATATATATATCAGGGGACTGTGTATATATATATCAGGGAACTGTGTATATATATATATCAGGGAACTGTATATATATATATATCAGGGAACTGTATATATATATATATCAGGGAACTGTATATATATATCAGGGAACTGTGTGTGTATATATATATATCAGGGAACTGTGTGTATATATATATATCAGGGAACTGTGTGTATATATATATATCAGGGAACTGTGTGTATATATATATATCAGGGAACTGTGTGTATATATATATATCAGGGAACTGTGTGTATATATATATATCAGGGAACTGTGTGTATATATATATATATCAGGGAACTGTGTGTATATATATATATCAGGGAACTGTGTGTATATATATATATCAGGGAACTGTGTGTATATATATATATCAGGGAACTGTGTGTATATATATATATCAGGGAACTGTGTGTATATATATATATCAGGGAACTGTGTGTATATATATATATCAGGGAACTGTGTGTATATATATATATCAGGGAACTGTGTGTATATATATATATATCAGGGAACTGTGTGTATATATATATATATATCAGGGAACTGTGTGTATATATATATATATATCAGGGAACTGTGTGTATATATATATATATATCAGGGAACTGTGTGTATATATATATATATATCAGGGAACTGTGTGTATATATATATATCAGGGAACTGTGTGTATATATATATATCAGGGAACTGTGTGTATATATATATATATCAGGGAACTGTGTGTATATATATATATATCAGGGAACTGTGTGTATATATATATATATCAGGGAACTGTGTGTATATATATATATATCAGGGAACTGTGTGTATATATATATATATCAGGGAACTGTGTGTATATATATATATCAGGGAACTGTGTGTATATATATATATCAGGGAACTGTGTGTATATATATATATCAGGGAACTGTGTGTATATATATATATCAGGGAACTGTGTGTATATATATATATATATCAGGGAACTGTGTGTATATATATATATATATCAGGGAACTGTGTGTATATATATATATATATCAGGGAACTGTGTGTATATATATATATATATCAGGGAACTGTGTGTATATATATATATATATCAGGGAACTGTGTGTATATATATATATATCAGGGAACTGTGTGTATATATATATATATCAGGGAACTGTGTGTATATATATATATCAGGGAACTGTGTGTATATATATATATATATCAGGGAACTGTGTGTATATATATATATATATCAGGGAACTGTGTGTATATATATATATATATCAGGGAACTGTGTGTATATATATATATATATCAGGGAACTGTGTGTATATATATATATATATCAGGGAACTGTGTGTATATATATATATATATATCAGGGAACTGTGTGTATATATATATATATATATCAGGGAACTGTGTGTATATATATATATATATATCAGGGAACTGTGTGTATATATATATATATATATCAGGGAACTGTGTGTATATATATATATATATATCAGGGAACTGTGTGTATATATATATATATATATCAGGGAACTGTGTGTATATATATATATATATATCAGGGAACTGTGTGTATATATATATATATATATCAGGGAACTGTGTGTATATATATATATATATATCAGGGAACTGTGTGTATATATATATATATCAGGGAACTGTGTGTATATATATATATATCAGGGAACTGTGTGTATATATATATATCAGGGAACTGTGTGTATATATATATATCAGGGAACTGTGTGTATATATATATATCAGGGAACTGTATATATATATATATATATCAGGGAACTGTATATATATATATATATATATATCAGGGAACTGTATATATATATATATATATATCAGGGAACTGTGTATATATATATATATATCAGGGAACTGTGTATATATATATATATATCAGGGAACTGTGTATATATATATATATATCAGGGAACTGTGTATATATATATCAGGGAACTGTGTATATATATATCAGGGAACTGTGTATATATATATATCAGGGAACTGTGTGTATATATATATATCAGGGAACTGTGTGTATATATATATATATCAGGGAACTGTGTATATATATATATATCAGGGAACTGTGTGTATATATATATATCAGGGAACTGTGTGTATATATATATATATCAGGGAACTGTGTGTATATATATATATCAGGGAACTGTGTGTATATATATATATCAGGGAACTGTGTGTATATATATATATCAGGGAACTGTATGTATATATATATATCAGGGAACTGTATATATATATATATATCAGGGAACTGTATATATATATATATATCAGGGAACTGTATATATATATATATATCAGGGAACTGTATATATATATATATATCAGGGAACTGTGTGTATATATATATATCAGGGAACTGTGTGTAATTGTGTTGAGTGAATATCAGGGAACAGGTTTTGTGTGTAACTCATGCGCTAACATTTAGAAAACAGGAACAAGTGTCGGGGGAGGAACAGGACGCGAGGCCACTCTGAACACCTGGGTCCGTGGGATCTAGTTCAGGGGAGCTGGGTTCCTTGGGTCAGTGTGGGATTCGTCCCAAATTGTACCCTATTCAATGCACTACGGGTCCATATGGCTCTGATCTAAACGAGTGCACTGAATAGGGAATAGGGTGCCAGGCATGGTGTCCTCTCCAGTTATTTTATTTAATTTATTTATTTTACCGTTATTTTACCAGGTAAGTTGACTGAGAACACGTTCTCACTTGCAGCAACGACCTGGGGAATAGTTACAGGGGAGAGGAGGGGGATGAATGAGCCAATTGTAAACTGCTTATGACCTGCTCTCCCTTCTCTCCACTCACCCCCTCTCTCCCAAACAAGGCCTATTCTGCTATTGGATAGAATAGCCAAGCTAATACAGAGATGATGCCTGAGGTTTCTCTATTATGGGTTTAAACTGGGAAAGCTTTGGCTCTGATGAAACTCAATGTAGCCCTGTGGTGGAGGCTGAAGGTGTCTGTTGACAGCTGGAACAGTGATACATTAGATTGATACTTTATTGGTTCCAGATCCAACTCCCTCATTATACGGAGAGTTGATTGGTTCCAGATCTAACTCGCTCTGTATACTGAGAGTTGATTGGTTCCAGATCTAACTCGCTCTGTATAGTGAGAGTTGAGTGTGTGTGTTAGAGGTCGACCGATTTATGATTTTTCAACACCGATACCGATTATCGGGCCTTTGGTCATTAATATAGTCGAATCCGGAAACTATCATTTCGAAAACAAAACGTTTATTATTTCAGTGAAATACGGAACCGTTCGGTATTTTATCTAACGGGTGGCATCCCTACGTCTAAATATTCTTGTTACATTGCACAACCTTCAATGTTATGTCATAATTACGTAAAATTCTAGCAAATTAGTTCGCAATGAGCCAGGCAAATTAGGCGGCCCAAACGGTTGCATATACCCTGACTCTGCGTGCAATGAACGCAAGAGAAATGACACAATTTCACCTGGTTAATATTGCCTGCTAACCTGGATTTCTTTTAGCTAAATATGCAGGTTTAAAAATATATACTTCTGTGTATTGATTTTAAGAAAGGCATTGGTGTTTATGGTTAGGTACAGTTGTCCAACGATTGTGCTTTTTTCCCAATGCGCTTTTGTTAAATGAGAGGCAGGTGGTTAGAGCGTTGGACTAGTTAACTGTAAGGTTGAAAGATTGGATCCCCCGAGCTGACAAGGTGAAAATCTGTCGTTCTGCCCCTGAACAAGGCAGTTAACCCACTGTTCCCCCGGTAGGCCATCATTGAAAAGAAGAATGTGTTCTTAACTGACTTGCCTAGTTACATAAAGATTAAATAAAGGTGTAAAAAAAAAAAAGAATCAGCAAAATCGGCGCCCAAAAATACAGATTTCCGATTGTTATGAAATCTTCCCTAATTAATCGGCCATTCCGATTAATCGGTCGACCTCTAGTATGTGTGTGCACCAAATGAGCACATCTCTTCTGGAGCACAGCACAGTGGGATGTAACTAGTTCTACAGCCAGTAAAGCCAGCCCTACAGCCCTGCAGCCAGCCCTACAGCCAGTAAAGCCAGCCCTACAGCCCCGCAGCCAGCCCTACAGCCAGCCCTACAGCCAGCAAAGCCAGCCCTACAGCCAGCCCTACAGCCAGCCCTACAGCTGCTGTGACTGTACTGATGTGTTTCAGGACACAACTCATCTGGTTAGCTAGGGCCTCCAGGGTCCCACAGCTGATGATGCAGAGGAAATTGAACACATTTTTTAGTGTGTGTGTGTGTGTGTGTGTGTGTGTGTGTGTGTGTGTGTGTGTGTGTGTGTGTGTGGAATGAGCGACTGGGTAGACCACTCAGTCTTGAGAGATTTGCATATTCCTCTCTCTTGTCTGTAAGAAACGGTGGTGTTGTCCACCAGGGACTTTCTCCACACTCTACTTCCTGTTTCCTTTCCTCCTGCATGTCTCAGTGTCGCCAAGCTCAAAACCTGATACATTTGTAATATGCCCTGTCTACAAACTATTGGTCTTGAAAATCCTGTTCTTTCGAATACAAATATTGACCCAGTATTTTTATCGGTTTTAGATGCGCTGTGCTGGAGGTTTTAGACGTGATGTGCTGGAGGTTTTAGACGTGATGTGCTGGAGGTTTTAGACGTGATGTGCTGGAGGTTTTAGACGTGATGTGCTGGAGGTTTTAGACGTGATGTGTGGTCTATTTCATGGAGTGTATTTTCTCATTCTGGGGAATTGGTGCGAAAGGGTCTCGATTGGCTGGTTAATTCTGTATGCAGCTGTATGCATTTCATCAGAATGGAGACATTTGAACACACACACACACACAATCTGTTCCTATCAAGCTTCACTGGAACAAAGTGACTTGTCTCGGTGCCTGTTAGATGGTTTTCCTGCCAGTTGCCATCTGTTCTGGGGGCATCCCAAATGGTCTGGAGCACACAGGCCTCGACCATACGGTCATTTATATATAACATGCATTAAAACATGTCTAATTTCAGCCATCCTATGTGTCCATGGGCAGTTTTCTCCCCCATGTAGAAATGTGAAATCTTTCTCACTAACCACGTTTCCATTCACAGTTTTTATGCGAGTAAAGTCATACACTATTTAAAAAATAATCCCAACAGCGGTGATGAATGCAGGACGTTTCAGTACAAAAAAAAACTAAAAAAATAATGCTAACAGATAATTTGTTCGATCAACATGGTGGGATCTTTTTGTGTAAAATGTATTATTTGAGAAAATGTGGTAGAAACACCTTTTTATGGGTAAATATTGACATAATAACCATATTGAAGTAAACTTGGAGTAATGCGATGATATGGTGTTTGGTCGTCCCACTAGGACCCAGGAAACCATGCAGTTTATTAGGCTACAGATGAAATAAGTGATGATATGGTGTGTGGTCCTCCCACTAGGACCCAGGAAACCATGCAGTTTATTAGGCTACTGATGAAATAAGTGATGATATGGTGTGTGGTCGTCCCACTAGGACTCAGGAAACCATGCAGTTTATTAGGCTACAGATGAAATAAGTGATGAACTTCACAGGGAGGTCAAAGTGCAGGAGGTCAAAGTGCAGGGATGAGCTTGATGCTCCTTTCCAATAAATATTGAGGCTCATTCTGGTCACATGATGATCAATACTTGACTGACGTTTTATAATAATACTCTCGCTCTTACCCATAATAATCTCATCATGTAGACTAGCCTACCCTCACTGTATCTGCCAGCTGTTGGCTAGAGAGCATGTGCCAGGACCAGATTAGGCACATTTGCTATTTAACGCAACAGTTTTTGTGCCGACGGGTAGAGATGAAAATGAAACACATTGAACTTTAGCTTTTTATTTGGTACATGAAAAACTGTTTGGTGGAGACGCCCCACTGGTGGGAAAAGCTTCAGTCTCTGTCTTCTGTTCAATAGGCCAAAATGAAGCTTCGACCTCCGTCTCGACATCATCTCCAATCTAGCCTTCAGTCCTGTTCCTATATGGTTTAGCCTAACTCATCTCCATTCTAGCACAGAGGGGGTCAATTGGCGGGAAGAAAGCACTATACACAGTACGAGGGACACATTAGTTATACCAGAACTGTGATTTGGTACACAATGCCATTCTTAAGATCTGGGAGAGGGAACCCTGTAAAATGACTCTCTCAACTATCCATTGAATTTGCTTATACTGCCACTTCCTGGTTGCAAATATTTGAATAGTTAATAATAATAATTTTGGTTAATGTAACTAAACATATTGTATTTTTATCTGTTTGAAGCTGGTGTACAAAACCGAACGTAAAAAAAACGCAACTTAAAAAAATTGAAATAGCGCAAACAGAACAGATCTACCACATCTTAGACTTGCTTTCAATGAGAATGACAGATCTATAACTCATATTTCTATGTAAATTTGGTCAGGTTGCCCAAGAAGTTACATATTGCAGCTTAAAGATGTTAAAACAATAAGCCAGACAACAGAGTGTCCGCTGCCAAAGGCCTGTGATCATATGACGTTGGAGAGTGAGGAAACACATTAGCCCTATCTGAAATGTCACGCTGCTTTGGTGATCTCCGCTCTTTATACAGTCTATATTGTTCTCTTGCATTACGTTAAGTCATAACTACCACATACAGTGCATTCGGAAAGTATTCAGACCCATAGACTTTTTCCACATGTTGTTACGTTACAGCCTTATTCTAAAATACACACAATACCTCATAATGACAAAGCTAAAAACAGTTTTTTTGAAAATTTTGCAAATTTAAAAAAAATGAATAACAGATGCCTTATTTACATAAGTATTCAGAACCCTTTGCTCCAGTATTCTTAAATGGAAGAAGTTTAGAACCACCAAGACTATTCCTAGAGCTGGCTGCCTGGCCAAAGTGAGCGATCTGGGAGAAGGGCCTTGGTCAGGGAGGTGACCAAGAATCCGATGGCCACTCTGACCGAGCTCCAGAGTTGCTCTGTGGAGATGGGCGAACCTTCTAGAACACATATGTCAGAGTCAAGGCCCGCGGGCCACATCCGGCCCGCGAGAAGGTTTTTTACGGCCCCTGGGATGATCTTGATTTATTATTAGAACCGGCCCGCAGACCGCAGCAAGCCGGCAGCCCGCAGATCTTTTACACGCACCAATACTACATTTCCCACAATGCAACGGTGACGCACCGAGCAGTAGGCTGCTTCATTTCAATATTTATTGGCACAGCAGTCGTCAGCATCACAGTAAAATTAACTTTCAGATACCCATCAAAAATGGCAAAACGGAAGGTGGACACTGAGAACCGGGGGTTTCAAACAAGGTGGGAGTCGGAGTATATGTTCACGGAGGTAGCTGGAAAACCTGTGTGTCTTCTGTGTGGAGAAAGTGTGGCGGTACTGAAAGAGTATAATCTGAGACGACATTATGAAACGAAACACGCGGACAAAAACAAGAATATGGACATGGAACAAAGGCTACAAAAGGCAGAGGAATTAAAACGAGGCCTCAAATCTCGACAGGCTCTGTTCAAAAAAGCCAAATCACAAGGCCAGGCTGCTGTCAAGGCCAGTTTTATTTTGGCAGAAGAGATCGCTAAATCAGCCCGGCCATTTACGGAGGGGGATTTCATCAAAAACTGCATGATTAAAGTTTGTGACGAAGTTTGCCCAGAAAAAAGGCAACTCTTTTTAAATGTGAGTCTGAGCAGAAACACCATTGCCGAGAGAGTAGACCAGTTGTCCATCAATCTAAAAGAGCAGCTTGTGAAAAAGGGAAAAGATTTCATTGCATATTCCTTGGCTGTGGATGAGAGCACCGACATTTCTGACATTGCCCAGTTGTCAATTTTCATCCGCGGAGTGGACTCCAGCCTAAGCGTGACAGAGGAGTTTTTGGCTTTACGTCCTATGCATGGCACAACTACGGGGCATGATTTGTATGAAGAGGTGTCAAGATGTGTAAATGAGATGGAGCTGCCTTGGGAAAAACTCGTGGGTTTGACAACCGACGGAGCACCTGCGATGTGTGGACACAGGAGCGGACTGGTGGCGAAGATACGGGAAAAGATGCAAGAGGAAAACGCGACAGGTGAGCTGACAGCTTATCATTGTATCATACACCAGGAAGCGTTGTGCGGTAAAGCCTTGAAAATGGAGCATGTAATGAGCATCATCACGCGCACAGTTAACTTTATCAGAGCCAAAGGTTTGAATCACCGCCAGTTCAAGGCATTTCTGACGGAGTTAGAAACGGAGCATGGTGATTTGCCTTATCACACAGAGGTGCGATGGCTAAGCCAGGGAAAGGTGCTTCAAAGATGTTTCGAGCTTCGTGAGGAGATTTGTCTGTTCTTGGACAGCAAAGGGAAAGACACAACACAACTCCGAGACGAAATGTTTCTGTGTGAAATGGCTTTTCTGTGTGACATTACGAGTCATCTGAATGCAATGAACTTGCAGCTGCAGGGTCGGGATCATGTCATCTCTGATATGTACAGTACAGTGAAGGCATTTAAAACCAAACTGACTCTGTGGGAGACGCAGATGCGGAAAGAAAATTTGAGCCACTTTCCCAGCTGCCAGACCATGAAAGAGAAGCTCTCTACCAGTGCGTTCCCGAGCGCACAGTTGGCTGATAAAATAGGTATGCTTGCCGTTGACTTTCGACGCCGATTTGCTGACTTTGAAGCACAAAAAAGCAGGTTGGAACTGCTCGGTAACCCATTTGCTGTTGACGTGGAAAGCTCACCACCAAACCTCCAAATGGAGTTGATTGACCTCCAATGCAATGATGCACTGGCAAAATATGCGGCAGTGGGTGCTGCGGAGTTCGCCCGTTTCCTCCCCGACACAATGCCCCAGCTGCGCATCCAGGCTGCTCAAACGTTGTCTATGTTTGGCAGCACATACCTGTGTGAACAACTGTTTTCTTTGATGAACCTGAACAAAACATCACACAGAAGTCGACTTACTGCTGAACACCTCCACTCAATTCTGAGGATTTCCTCAGCTCAGAGCCTTACCCCGAACATTGATGAACTTGTGGAAAAGATGGGACACCACCAAGTATCACCCTCAACCTCAAACAAGTGAACATTACTGTGCAATCACATATTTAGAGTTTTTACTCAGTTCAAGTTTAAAAGTTAAAGTTTAATATTTGTTTTCACTGCATGTTACTTCTCCTTAAACAAAGTGTTGTTTTTGATTAATAGATTTTTGCACTTTATTTTATTGTATTTCAATCCAATTATATTTTAAAAATATTTCAGTTGAGTGGATGATAGAAAATTGCTATTATTGTTTTTTTCTTTGAAGTAAATTTAGCCCACTTTTGCTAAAATAGAAAATATAGGCTACTGATGGTGCCTTGAATACCGGTTTCTTTCATTTAATGTTCATGTTATGGGGATTTTTATATAAAGGAAATTTGTCTTTTGTGTCTGTTGAAAATTAAAGATTACTGACAGAGCCATAAGAAAATATTGCTTTATTTATCTGATCATATTGGAATATATTTGTTAGGTTTTCAGTAGGTTCAATTAGGTTCACTAGACTATATGCGTCATTTAAAAATTTTTCAATGAACATTCGAACAGTCCGGCCCTCGGCTTGTAGCTAAATTTTTTATTTGGCCCTCCGTCCATTTGACTTTGACACCCCTGTTCTAGAAGGACAACCATCTCTGCAGCGCTCCACCAATCAGGCCTTTTTATGGTAGAGTGGCCAGATGGAAGCCACTCCTCAGTAAAAGGCACATGACAGCCCGCTTGGAGTTTGCCAAAAGGCACCTAAAGGACTCGGTTTCATCAGACCAGACAATCTTGTTTCTCATAATCTAAGATTGAACTCTTTGGCCTGAATGTCAAGTGTCATGTCTGGAGGAAACCTCCAACCATCCCTACGGTGAAGCATGGTGGTGGCAGCGTGGAGGATGTTTTTCAGCAGCATGGAATGGGAGACTAGTCAAGATCGAGGGAAAGAGGAACAGATCAAAGTACAGAGATTCTTGATGGAAACCTGATCCAGAGCGTTTGCATGAAGGATCTCTCTGTACTTTGATCTGACTGGGGTGACGGTTCCCCTTCCAACAGGACAAAGACAATGCAGGAGCACACAGCCAAGACAATGCAGGAGTGGCTTCGGGACAAGGCTCTGAATGTCCTTGAGTGGCCCAGCCAGAGCCCGGATTTGAACCCGATCGAACATCTCTGGAAAGACCTGAAAATAGCTGTGCAGCGACGCTCCCCATCCAACCTGACAGAGCTTGAGAGGATCTGCAGAGAAGAATGGAAGAAACTCCCCAAATACAGGTGTGCCAAGCTTGTAGCGTCATATTCAAAAAGACTCAAGGCTGTTCCTAGAGCTGTCAAAAGTGCTTCAACAAAGGACTGAGTAAAGGGCCTGAATACTTATGTAAATGTGATATATGAGTAAATTTGCTAACATTTCTAAAAACCTGTTTGTCATTATGAGGTATTGTGTGTAGATGGGGGGGGGGGCAATTGAATCAATTTTAGTATAAGGCTGTAACGTAACAATGTGGAAAAAGTCAAGGGGTCTGAATACTTTCTGATTGCACTGTATAGATGTAACATTTAGCCAATGCCAAAAAGGGAATAGGCCATTTGACATGTCGCCCTGCTGACTGCCCCCTGCTCCGTTGTGCGCCGCCAGACTCTGAGTGGCGCAGTCATGTTCAAATATGTCATCACCGTTGACGATGGCTGTCAAACACGGTGGATAGAATCATAGAATCGCCCAACCTTTCTGTATCGGGACTAGGGGTGGCATTTGGGGAACACATGGGTTTGTCATCAGCAACACCATATGCTAGCATACCCGCTGTCTTTCTGAATGTATTTCATTTTCCTCCTCCTCTAAAACATCTTCCTGTCCCCGGCTTGTTGTTCCCTAGCGGAGGGCTTGGATGTTGTCCAAGCTATGCTGTAGAATTTGAAGGAAATGCATGATGGGAAGTGGAATCAATCACAGGATGTTGTTTTTCTGATTGTGTGTACGGACTAGCTTGGTCAGTTTGTGCTGTCTTGCCAGTTCCTATACCGTCAGATCTGGCACCAGGCTATATGTACTTACCAATGTCCTCTATCTTCCAGAAGTCCAAACAAGCATTGTTTTTGTCCCCGCCCCCTTTCTCTCTGTTATTGCCTTCCATACTTCGCTCTTTCCTTTTTTTCTTTACACCACCTTCTAGTCGACTGTGATTTATGTAGATGCATTCCCCGACACGCTACGACTGGCCCTCGTCTGATGTGAGCGCAGAGTGTTTGTGGTGTGCTTCAGTACGAGTACAGTACGGACCGCCCACATGCTAGCCACGGGGGAGCTTTTGGGGCAGGTGGCAACTGGTGTGTGACTGACTGCAAGGTCTTTTCAGGGATTAGGGAACGGGCCAAGCTGCACCATGTGCTCGTGTGTGTGTGTGTGTGTGTGTGTACATTGTGTGCATGGTGTGCTTGCACGTGTCCTGCAACTGCTGGTGTGTAAGCACATAATGGTATATGGCCGTTCAGAGGGTATGCAGGTCACGCTCACAGCGGGCGTTCCATACAGTGGTTCTGCACTACAGTTCTCTTCCTGTCCCCATCCACCATAGAATTCCATGGTCCATGTCACAGTGTGCTGCCAGAGAGAAGAGGGGAGGGGGAGTTAGAATGTGGTCCAGTGCTTCAGGCATGTTCACCTTGACTTGCCATCAGTGTGTGTACAGTCTAGGCTTGTAGTCTGTAAAGGGAGTAATATGGAATATGTTTTAGCTCTGTAGAACATGGAGCTATAAACTATTGAACAAGCTCTTCTCTGTCCAGACTCCAGCAGCAGGGTTTGTGAGGTGGTAAGTTTCTAGAATCTTCAATACATCACCTTACTGTCCTGGAAATGACAGGAGTCTCTACAGGTTCATACAGCAGCACCTTACTGTCCTGGAAATGACAGGAGTCTCTACAGGTTCACACAGCAACACCTTACTGTCCTGGAAATGACAGGTCTTTGTTGCCTCATGGGGGGGGGGGGGGGGGTGAAAGGAAGATTAGATGAGTGTCAGACTATTAGCCAGGAGAGGAAGAGGTTTGGAGAGGTGTGAAAAGAGAGCGAGAGGAGAGATTTTCAGTGCTTACAGCCAGAGAGGAGTCTTCTCTTTGTGTGGACTCTTGGGTTACTCTCCATGTCCTTGGCATTGCGAGTTGCTAAGCTAATCAGCATGACACCCAACCAGACTGTGGTGATGAGTGGTTATTGACCATTTTTAATTGTGACCATTTGACTGTAGACTGTCTCTGACATTTCACACTGTGTAATGTTGACTTGTAGTTCTCTGTCCGGGTCTAAATCTTGATATAAGTATATCAATGAATGTCAACATTGTGTTTTCATGTAGACATACTGGCTTGGCTTGGGCCATATATCCTATAGACAATATACGGGGGTATTTGTTTGGGTTTGGGGCCCCTCCCCCGCTGCGTGCTACACCACTCCTTATCTGGTTACCGCCCTAATACTGTCAAATACAAACAATTCATAACAAGATATTCAAAATAAGAACTAATTTCCTCTCTCCCTCCATCCCTTCCTGTCTTCTCCCTCTCCTCCTTTAGGCTCCTTACCAGTCTACCGACCCCCACCCTTTCTGGCCAACGACCTGACCCCACCACCAGGACCCAGTTACCCCCGTCTAGCTGGAGGAGGACCCTCTACCAGTCCAGCCAGGCCGGTCAGTCCACAGCGGTCAGCGGGGGAGTATCAGACCAGCAGCCAAGCTGGAGGGAGCCGGAGGGGAGCTGGAGCCGCAGCAGAGGCCCTCAGGGGCCGAGGGCCCGGGCTTCATGTTGAGATATAGAGGCTATGGTACCGCTGCTACAGATGCTGATGGCACCACTACGGAGCAGGTGGATCCTAGAGAGCAGCAGGAGGAGGATGATGTCATCTCAGACGGACACACGCACAACGGGGTGACTCTGAGGGTGAGTGAGGCTTTTAGACTATCTGGGTTGATGATACCCACTGGTACGGCTGAGTGAACACACACACACACACACACACACCACACCACACCACACCACACCACACCACACCACACACACAACAATAAAGCTACTTCCTATCCAACAGACACTCATCACAATAACCGTATCCCATTCAAGAGACACCACAGCTCTCTGAGGGATAAATAAGATTTCATACATCCTGGGCTCAGCTGGCAGAGTTGGATAATGATCCAATCAGCATGAGAGCTCAGTACTCCTCATCATCTCATCTCCATCTCATTTCCTGCCTCTCTCACTGTGCTGCTGTGACGTCAATATTGTACTTCACTAATGAAGAGGACTTCAGTAAAGATCTATACTAGACCATTCTCACAACAGGCATATTCTTGCTCTAGGGGGGGTTTTCATATCAAAGCACAGATAAACGGATAAATCCAAGTGTGTGTGTGTGACTAACTGTGTGTGTGAGATTCAAAGAGCCGAGCAGGCAGCCTATGTCTTTGGTGTGCTATTGCTTTCATTTAGGTTCGTGAGAGAGACGCTAGCCTGCCCCCTGAGGCATGTGACAACACAATGGTTTAATGATCTGTGTCTGTTCTGCTGCTGCTAGTTTGTGAGACTGCTGCAGCACAGAGCACTGAATACAGGCAGTCAAGCTGGCCAGGCCAGGAGAAATACACTGAGTCAGTGTTTCTCAGAGGGCTAAATACAGGCAGCAGATTCTCCGGCCTGGCCAGGAGAAATACACTGTAAGTCAGTGTTTCTCAGAGTGCTGAATACAGGCAGTCAAGCTGGCCTGGCCAAGAGAAATACACTGTAAGTCAGTGTTTCTCAGAGTGCTGAATACAGGCAGTCAAGCTGGCCTGGCCAAGAGAAATACACTGTAAGTCAGTGTTTCTTAGTGCTGAATACAGGCAGTCAAGCTGGCCTGGCCAGGAGAAATACACTAAGTCAGTGTTTCTCAGAGTGCTGAATACAGGCAGTCAAGCTGGCCTGGCCTGGCCAGGAGAAATACACTAAGTCATTGTTTCTCAGAGTGCTGAATACAGGCAGTCAAGCTGGCCTGGCCAGGAGAAATACACTAAGTCATTGTTTCTCAGAGTGCTGAATACAGGCAGTCAAGCTGGCCTGGCCAGGAGAAATACACTGTAAGTCAGTGTTTCTCAGAGTGCTGAATACAGGCAGTCAAGCTGGCCTGGCCAGGAGAAATACACTGTAAGTCAGTGTTTCTCAGAGTGCTGAATACAGGCAGTCAAGCTGGCCTGGCCAGGAGAAATACACTGTAAGTCAGTGTTTCTCAGAGTGCTGAATACAGGCAGTCAAGCTGGCCAGGCCAGGAGAAATACACTGTAAGTCAGTGTTTCTCAGAGTGCTGAATACAGGCAGTCAAGCTGGCCTGGCCAAGAGAAATACACTGTAAGTCAGTGTTTCTCAGAGTGCTGAATACAGGCAGTCAAGCTGGCCTGGCCAAGAGAAATACACTGTAAGTCAGTGTTTCTCAGAGTGCTGAATACAGGCAGTCAAGCTGGCCTGGCCAGGAGAAATACACTGTAAGTCAGTGTTTCTCAGAGTGCTGAATACAGGCAGTCAAGCTGGCCTGGCCAGGAGAAATACACTGTAAGTCAGTGTTTCTCAGAGTGCTGAATACAGGCAGTCAAGCTGGCCTGGCCAAGAGAAATACACTGTAAGTCAGTGTTTCTCAGAGTGCTGAATACAGGCAGTCAAGCTGGCCTGGCCAGGAGAAATACACTGTAAGTCAGTGTTTCTCAGAGTGCTGAATACAGGCAGTCAAGCTGGCCTGGCCAGGAGAAATACACTGTAAGTCAGTGTTTCTCAGAGTGCTGAATACAGGCAGTCAAGCTGGCCTGGCCAAGAGAAATACACTGTAAGTCAGTGTTTCTCAGAGTGCTGAATACAGGCAGTCAAGCTGGCCAGGCCAGGAGAAATACACTGTAAGTCAGTGTTTCTCAGAGTGCTGAATACAGGCAGTCAAGCTGGCCTGGCCAAGAGAAATACACTGTAAGTCAGTGTTTCTCAGAGTGCTGAATACAGGCAGTCAAGCTGGCCTGGCCAAGAGAAATACACTAAGTCAGTGTTTCTCAGAGTGCTGAATACAGGCAGTCAAGCTGGCCTGGCCAGGAGAAATACACTGTAAGTCAGTGTTTCTCAGAGTGCTGAATACAGGCAGTCAAGCTGGCCTGGCCAGGAGAAATACACTGTAAGTCAGTGTTTCTCAGAGTGCTGAATACAGGCAGTCAAGCTGGCCTGGCCAGGAGAAATACACTGTAAGTCAGTGTTTCTCAGCCCGTTCCTCTGGGAGATCCCTAGTTGTTCCATCGCTAGTCAACTAGCCCAATGCTCAAGCCCTTGACTAGCTCTGTGACGTGAGCTAGCTAGGTCAAACATGTGGAACGGCAGGACGTTTCCAAGGAACACAGATGAAATTGAGAAACCCACCCCTACATAGACCTAACAGGAATGTGGTCGTCGCCCCAGCAGTGCTGTCCCATCCAGTCACAACACATGCTCTTCAGTCACGTAGACCTGAGTGGAGGAGAAACACCCTGAAAGTGATCTGAAGGTCTTACCCCGCCAGACATCCACCCTGCTATGTAACCAAGCCTTCCTGCCCTGCTGGGGCCTCAGTCAATGGAATAGCAGAAGTGTGCTTTACTGCCTTCCTTGGAGATGACCTGAGGTCAGGTCTAACTGTAACAGATGACCTGAGGTCAGGTCTAACTGTAACAGGTGACCTGAGGTCAGGTCTAACTGTAACAGGTGACCTGAGGTCAGGTCTAACTGTAACAGGTGACCTGAGGTCAGGTCTAACTGTAACAGGTGACCTGAGGTCAGGTCTAACTGTAACAGGTGACCTGAGGTCAGGTCTAACTGTAACAGGTGACCTGAGGTCAGGTCTAACTGTAACAGGTGACCTGAGGTCAGGTCTAACTGTAACAGGTGACCTGAGGTCAGGTCTAACTGTAACAGGTGACCTGAGGTCAGGTCTAACTGTAACAGGTGACCTGAGGTCAGGTCTAACTGGAACAGGTGACCTGAGGTCAGGTCTAACTGGAACAGGTGACCTGAGGTCAGGTCTAACTGGAACAGGTGACCTGAGGTCAGGTCTAACTGGAACAGGTGACCTGAGGTCAGGTCTAACTGGAACAGGTGACCTGAGGTCAGGTCTAACTGGAACAGGTGACCTGAGGTCAGGTCTAACTGGAACAGGTGACCTGAGGTCAGGTCTAACTGGAACAGGTGACCTGAGGTCAGGTCTAACTGGAACAGGTGACCTGAGGTCAGGTCTAACTGGAACAGGTGACCTGAGGTCAGGTCTAACTGGAACAGGTGACCTGAGGTCAGGTCTAACTGGAACAGGTGACCTGAGGTCAGGTCTAACTGGAACAGGTGACCTGAGGTCAGGTCTAACTGGAACAGGTGACCTGAGGTCAGGTCTAACTGGAACAGGTGACCTGAGGTCAGGTCTAACTGGAACAGGTGACCTGAGGTCAGGTCTAACTGGAACAGGTGACCTGAGGTCAGGTCTAACTGGAACTGGTGACCTGAGGTCAGGTCTAACTGGAACTGGTGACCTGAGGTCAGGTCTAACTGGAACTGGTGACCTGAGGTCAGGTCTAACTGGAACTGGTGACCTGAGGTCAGGTCTAACTGGAACTGGTGACCTGAGGTCAGGTCTAACTGGAACTGATGACCTGAGGTCAGGTCTAACTGGAACTGATGACCTGAGGTCAGGTCTAACTGGAACTGATGACCTGAGGTCAGGTCTAACTGGAACTGATGACCTGAGGTCAGGTCTAACTGGAACTGATGACCTGAGGTCAGGTCTAACTGGAACTGATGACCTGAGGTCAGGTCTAACTGGAACTGATGACCTGAGGTCAGGTCTAACTGGAACTGATGACCTGAGGTCAGGTCTAACTGGAACTGATGACCTGAGGTCAGGTCTAACTGGAACTGATGACCTGAGGTCAGGTCTAACTGATGACCTGATGACCTGAGGTCAGGTCTAACTGATGACCTGATGACCTGAGGTCAGGTCTAACTGATGACCTGATGACCTGAGGTCAGGTCTAACTGATGACCTGATGACCTGAGGTCAGGTCTAACTGATGACCTGATGACCTGAGGTCAGGTCTAACTGATGACCTGATGACCTGAGGTCAGGTCTAACTGATGACCTGATGACCTGAGGTCAGGTCTAACTGATGACCTGATGACCTGACGTGGTTGGATTTCCTGTTCAGACTACTGGTTGTTTCCTTGTCTTCTGTACCTGTTTTGGTCAATAGTGAGCACACACTCCTATATCTATATATATATATATGCACACACACACACACACACACACACACACACACACACACACACACACACACACACACACACACAGTGTTAATCCCTGGCTTCTGATCTGCGTGTAGTCTTTCATGTAAAGCCAGCCCTGTGATGCCTGGAAACCCAATACAGCTGCTGTTGATATTCAGGAGAGCAGCCTGCCATGTTGCTCTCCCCGGTTGGTCCTGGATGCCGCTGTGTGGTCTGGGCTGATAGGTGGAAGGCCTATTGTCAAAATATGGTTTGACTTTGCATGATTTAAACAGTCTGGGTCTGGGGTAGAGGGCCTGGGCCATAGGGCCGGGGTTAGAGGGCCTGGCCTGGGCCATAGGGCCGGGGTTAGAGGGCCTGGCCTGGGCCATAGGGCCGGGGTTAGAGGGCCTGGCCTGGGCCATAGGGCCGGGGGTAGAGGGCCTGGCCTGGGCCATAGGGCCGGGGGTAGAGGGCCTGGCCTGGGCCATAGGGCCGGGGGTAGAGGGCCTGGCCTGGGCCATAGGGCCGGGGGTAGAGGGCCTGGCCTGGGCCATAGGGCCGGGGTTAGAGGGCCTGGCCTGGGCCATAGGGCCGGGGTTAGAGGGCCTGGCCTGGGCCATAGGGCCGGGGGTAGAGGGCCTGGCCTGGGCTATAGGGCCGGGGGTATAGGGCCTGGGCTGGGGTATAGGGCTGGGTGTCATTACCTCTGTCATCACAGTGGTAATGACAGCCCACTGCCTCCTTAACAGGTCTCATCAGAGCTACTGTAGCAGTGGTGTCACCATACCTGGAAACTAGGCCCCTCGTGCCAACAGTTGGTCCCTCGTGCCAACAGTTGGTCCCTCGTGCCAACAGTTGGCCCAAGGTGTTTTTGTCAAGTAGCTTTCAAGCAGAGTATAGCCTATTTGTTTATCTAAGACACTGGTTCCCAAACTTTTTTTATAGTCCCGTACCCTTTCAAACGTTCTACCTCCAGCTGCGTACCCCTTCTAGCACCAGGGTCAGCGCACTCTCAAATGTTTTTTTTTTGCCATCATTGTAAGCCTGCCACACACACACACACACACACACACACACACACACACACACACACACTATACGATACAGTTATTAAACATAAGAATGAGTGTGAGTTTGTCACAACCCGGCTCTTGGGAAGTGACAAAGAGCTCTTATAGGACCAGGGCACAAATAATAATCAATAATTTAGCTCTTTAACAATCTTACATATAAAACCTAATTTGTTCATCGAAAATGTAATAACTCACCACAGGTTAATGAGAATGGTTTTGCTTGAAAGGATGCACATAACTCTGTGATGTTGTATTGGAGAGAGTCTCAGTCTTAAATCATTTTCCACACACAGTCTGTGTCTGTATTTAGTTTTCATGTTAGTGAGGGCCGAGAATCCACTCTCACATTGGTACGTGGTGGCAAAGGGCATCAGTGTCTTAACAGTGCGATTTGCCCAGGCAGGATACTCTGAGCGCAGCCTAATCCAGAAATCTGGCAGTGACTTCTGATTAAATTCTATTGTCACAGAACCGCTTGTTGCAATTTCCATGAGTCTCTCTTGTTCAGATATCGGTAAGTGGACTGGAGGCAGGGCATGAAAGGGATAACAAATCCAGTTGTTTGTGTCATACGTTTCGGGAAAGTACCTGCGTAATTGCGCACCCAACTCACTCAGGTGCTTCGCTATATCACATTTGACGTTGTCCGGAAGCTTGAGTTCATTTGCACACAAATCATACAATGATGGAAAGACCTGTGTGTTGTCCTTGTTAATGCAGAGAGAGAAGAGCTCCAACTTCTTAATCATAGCCTCAATTTTGTCCCACACATTGAATATAGTTGTGGAGAGTCCCTGTTATCTTAGATTCATATCATTCAGGTGAGGGAAAAAACATCACCCAGATAGGCCAGTTGTGTGAGAAACTCGTCATCATGCAAGCGGTCAGACTAGTGAAAATTATGGTCAGTAAAGAGAACTTTAAGCTTGTCTCTCTCTCTCAAAAAAAAAAGAAGTATTTACGTTTCCCCTTGATAACTAGCACACTTCTGTATGTTGTAAAAGCGTTACATGGTCGCTGCCCATATCATTGCATAATGCAGAAAATGCACGAGAGTTCAGGGGCCTTGCTTTACAGTGAAAATGATTACCTTTGTTAGTGTCCAAAACGTCTTTCAAGCTGTCAGGCATTCCCTTGGCAGCAAGAGCCTCTCGGTGGATGCTGCAGTGTACCCAAGTGACGTCGGGAGCAACTGCTTGTACGTGCGTTACCACTCCACTGTGTCTCCCTGTCATGTCTTTTGCACCATCAGTACAGATACCAACATGAGCAGCAGCTACGTTTGGCTACATTCAGACCGTTAGTGGAATTACCGTGAGAGAGTAACGGTTAATGTGATTGGATGCTAATTATTTTGACTAGGCTACCTGTATTTGACATTGTTTTGTTATTTCGCTGAACACCTAGATGGTTTAATTGTATTTTTGGCAGTGAAACGAGGCTACTCGGGCGAGAGAAAAACCTCTCCCAAATGTATAGCCCCGTTGGATAATATAAATGGACTGAAAATGTGAACTTTTTATGATTTTTTTTTTTAAGTAAATATTTTTTAAATATGTGAATCACATTTTTATTTGGTGTAACCCCGACGGCGTTGTGCGTACCCCTGGTTGGGAATACCTGATCTAAGACCATGACTACAGGTGATCAACACCATAAGTCCCACGTCTATATTTGTCATAAGGCAACATATTGTCTTTGCAGCCAACGCAGTTGAAAGGTGGCGCTGTATGTATCAACAGTCAGACAGTAATGTGTCGTTGGTCTGAAGTCTGTCAGGCTGGCTGGATCACACCACACAACTGGGTGAAGGTTCCTTCCAAGTGTCACGTTAACAAACAAGTTCTTCTTTTAATTGACAAGCGAACACATTCTCAGAACATTCTAGACATTCTCAGCTTTCTATTTTCATCCTATAGTTCCGTAGTGAACAGTATAAAGCTTCTTAACTTCTCTTGTTAGGTTGTTGTGTGGATGGCTGTGTCGATGGTTGCCGGGTGGCACACTATTCTGAGTTGACAAAACATTAGGAACAACTTCTTAATATTGAGTTGCCCCCCCCCCCCCCTTTTGCCCTCAGAACAGCCTCAATCGTTGGGACATAGACTGTACAAGGTGTCGAAATTGTTCCACAGGAATGCTGGCCCATGTTGACTCCAATGCTTCCCACAGTTGTGTCAAGTTGGTTGGATGTCCTTTAGGTGGTGGATCATTCTTGATACACACAGGAAACTGTTGAGCGTGAAAAAACCCTGCACCATTGCAGTTCTTGACACACACAAACAAAAGCGCCTGACACCTACTACCATACCCCGTTCAAAGGCACTTAAATATTTTGTCTTGACCATTCACCCTCTGAATGGCACACACACAATCCATGTCTCAATTGTCTCCAGGCTTAAAAGTTTGTGATTCCGAGACCAGTCATAAAAGGAACTGGTCTCACTAGAAATAGTGACTTGAGTCAGAGAGAGTGACTTTCCCCATCTAGACTGTCATCTACTAGAACTGTGATGAAGACATTGTAACACTAGCCCAATCATAGAGAAAGGAGCAGGTATGACAGGGTCATTCTAGAAAGAGTCACTTTCCCTATCAACCTGATCATCAACTGGAACCTGGATGATGGCATTATTACACTAGTTAGTCTAGTTAAATACACAGTATTTTAACATACATTTACATTACATTTACATTTAAGTCATTTAGCAGACGCTCTTATCCAGAGCGACTTACAAATTGGTGCATTCACCTTATGACATCCAGTGGAACAGCCACTTTACAATAGTGCATCTAGATCTTTTAAGGGGGGGGGGGGGGGGGGGGGGCAGAAGGATTGCTTTATCCTATCCTAGGTATTCCTTGAAGAGGTGGGGTTTCAGGTGTCTCCGGAAGGTGGTGATTGACTCCGCTGTCCTGGCGTCGTGAGGGAGTTTGTTCCACCATTGGGGTGCCAGAGCAGCGAACAGTTTTGACTGGGCTGAGCGGGAACTGTACTTCCTCAGTGGTAGGGAGGCGAGCAGGCCAGAGGTGGATGAACGCAGTGCCCTTGTTTGGGTGTAGGGCCTGATCAGAGCCTGAAGGTACTGAGGTGCCGTTCCCCTCACAGCTCCGTAGGCAAGCACCATGGTCTTGTAGCGGATGCGAGCTTCAACTGGAAGCCAGTGGAGAGAGCGGAGGAGCGGGGTGACGTGAGAGAACTTGGGAAGGTTGAACACCAGACGGGCTGCGGCGTTCTGGATGAGTTGTAGGGGTTTAATGGCACAGGCAGGGAGCCCAGCCAACAGCGAGTTGCAGTAATCCAGACGGGAGATGACAAGGGCCTGGATTAGGATACATACAGGAAATACGTGGAAGTTAAAACCTCAAGTCTCTCTCTTCACCTCCCATCTCGTATTCAGTCAGCGCCATAAGGAAGACTCTTCACCTCCCATCTCTTATTCAGTCAGCGCCATAAGGAAGACTCTTCACCTCCCTTCTCTTATTCAGTTAGCGCCATGAGGAAGACTTCACCTCCCATCTCGTATTCAGTCAGCGCCATGAGGAAGACTCTTCACCTCCCTTCTCGTATTGTCAGCGCCACAAGCAAGACTCTTCACCTCCCATCTCTTATTCTGTCAGCGCCATGAGGAAGACTCTTCACCTCCCTTCTCGTATTCAGTCAGCGCCACAAGGAAGACTCTTCACCTCCCATCTCGTGTTCAGTCAGCGCCATGAGGAAGACTCTTATTCAGTCAGCGCCATAAGGAAGACTCTTCACCTCCCATCTCTTATTCAGTCAGCGCCATAAGGAAGACTCTTCACCTCCCATCTCTTATTCAGTCAGCGCCATGAGGAAGACTGTCAATTTATAATCTCAGCAAGATGGAGATTAAAAAATAATCTCTGCATGATAGATGGAGGAAGAAAACCACACCTCACTTTAGCAGCTCTCTGTTGCCAACTAATCCTCCTCTCGTTCCTCTATCCTCCAATCTTATCACATATTAAAGGCTAGATGAAACGGCATAGAGAGTTCTACACCCCAGTATGGGGTTAGACATCTGGTCTTGGAGAGATGTTTGTTCTATTCTGCTGAGACATTTACATTATGTTGATATTCTTATCTTGTATTAAGGGTTCAAGCCAGTGAAGCTGGGCGAAACCCTGCTGTATTTGTTGGCGTTCATTATTATTATTATGCCGCTTCTTCATGCGAGGAAAGTTAACATTCAAATTCCCGTGAGATGGTAAGGACGAAGAGGGTGAAACTTGACGTGATGGTAAAGGCCCATAGTCTACACTCTCTGGTGCCAAGCCATTCCAATTGGCCACAAGGTGGCGCTATAACAGGTGATTGAAATGGCTAACTTTGAAAGGTCACGCCCATCACCCCATATGACCTAGAGTCCTGAAATACAGTGCATAGGTCCCTCTTCTCACAAGGAACACATTTTCCCCAAGGACCCACGAGGTCCGTCATGATGGATTTTCCGCCATTTTGAATTTTGTGAATAACACTTAAATGACATCTCGTCCGGAACCACTGGGCCGATCTGGATGTACCTTGATATATGGCATCTATGGACCAAGGTCTCTCAACGCAATATTTTGCAGACTAGTATGTCAAACAACATGGCCACTACTAACCAATAGACATTAATGTGGGGGTTGTCTGGCACATTAATGCTAATAAATCAGACACGAATATTCGTATCGTAACCAAACTTGTTCCAAACGCACTCAACATATGTAAGCACTTTCAGATCAGCCACACGGTGGCGCTATACATCTCAATCTGTTTGACTCAGAGTGATGAAATTTGGCACACATGCTTAGAGATATGAGTCTAGCTAATCTAAAGTATTGTTCAGTTTGGCCGCATGGGGGGGCGCTGTTGGGCAGGAAAAACCACTCATGCAAGCTCATTGGCTTATTGCGGCCATATTGTTTGAGCTCTTATAAAATGTGTGTTTGAAGGTGTGCATCTATAGGTGCTATAGACCACATTTGGTACCGATCAGTCTATCGGTTCTGGAGAAGACGTTTTAAAGTTGTCATCTAGGGTTGCAGAATTCCGGGGAACTTTCAATAAATTCCCTGGTTTTCCCGAAATCCCGGTTGAAGGTTTCTAGAATCAGGAGAGAATATCCAGACTCCTCCAACCAGGATTTCTGGGGGAAAAAAGAATTTTATTGAAAGTTCCAGGAATTTTGCAACCATATAGTCAACATCATAAAAAATAGTCAAAAATGCATCAAAAGCAGGGTAATGAGCACAGAAGTAGCTTATCTTAGGGTGACGTGTCCAGTTTGTCCTGATGGTGCTATGGGCTGTGTGTGTGTTTTATGTATGTGTGTGTTTTATGTATATGGGTGTGTGATGTTTCATTGTGAAACACTATCAATACACCTCTTCAGGTACTACGAACACAGTTGCCATCCTATAACTACTCAGCCCACATCACATTTGGCAGAAGTGAATTACACCACCAAGCTGGAACCGCTGCTTGCAGCTTTATGTATTATTGTTGCGTTGGCGAGTAGGAACCTGAAAGTAAACGTACCCCAGCATGTTGTTCTCTTAAATATGAGTGAGTCATAGTGGTGTGGAACAGGCTCCTATCAACCACATCCTCCTGACTGACATGTTCATTAGAATTTCCCCAGTGGTGTTAAACCCTGCTGATCTTCTGATCGTCACCCGTCTGGCAGGCTTACTGGGATCACTCCACCACAGAATGACCCAACCGCTGCTCAGTGTGCTTTCTAGCATCAATCTCTAAAACATCACCCAGCTTTATGGCTGAGGGAGGCTGAGGGAGGCTGAGGGAGGCTGAGGGAGGCTGAGGGAGGCTGAGGGAGGCTGAGGGAGGCTGAGGGAGGCTGAGGGAGGCTGAGGTCTCTCTAGGCCCTCTTTAATATAAAGGACTGCCTGTTGGAGGTCCTTCCAGTGAATCGGCCACTCCCTGGAAACGGGGCCTGAAAATAATTGTTTGGCTCCATCAGCCACAAAAATCTACCAGTCACTCCAGCTACAATATTTTTTCACGTAATTACACACCAAATAAAAACTTGATGAGCATGCTTTGTAATGTTTCTAATAAAATAAATGTATTACTATTAAGAAGTGATGTGGTATATTGCTATATTTTTGCATAAATGGTCTTTTAACTAAAATATCCCAGATGAGACAATTGTTCAGCTGACCCTTTTAAAGGCAGGATGTCACCTTGGCTCCCTAGTGGCGCAGCGGTTGAAGGCACTGCATCTCAGTGCTAGAGGCATCACTACAGACAACCTGGTTCGAATCCAGGCTGTATCACAACCGGCCGTGATTGGGAGTCCCATATGTCGGAGCAGAAGGAAGCAGGTTTTCTTCCAGGACAACCTTGTACGTGGCTTGATTCATGCGACCTTCACAAAGACACATCAGCCAGATTCCACCCCCAGATCATCACCGATCCTCCACCAAGCTTCACAGGGGGCGCGAGACACTCACTCTCCAGGTCTCACACCCACTGTGAAATTTGGTGGAGGATTTAGTGTGAATCAGACCGTGTGATGCAATGGGCAGGGCCTGCCGGGTTGATATGGGGTAAACTTCCCCTTTAACAAGAAGGGAGATCATATCCGTGAAACAGTTGTTTTACCGAAGAACCTACTGCTACTCTGATGAAAACAAGCAGTACTAACGCAGTAATACTCTTCCCATCAAACTAAAAACAAACAGTAGCCTGACTTACTGACACTTCAATTGTACTGGTGACGTTGCCGTAGGCCTAACTGGCGACGTTGCCGTAGACCCAACTGGCGACGTTGCCGTAGGCCCAACTGGCGACGTTGCCGTAGGCCCAACTGGCGACGTTGCCGTAGGCCCAACTGGCGACGTTGCCGTAGGCCTAACTGGCGACGTTGCCGTAGGCCTAACTGGCGACGTTGCCGTAGGCCTAACTGGCGACGTTGCCGTAGGCCTAACTGGCGACGTTGCCGTAGGCCTAACTGGCGACGTTGCCGTAGGCCTAACTGGCGACGTTGCCGTAGGCCTAACTGGCGACGTTGCCGTAGGCCTAACTGGCGACGTTGCCGTAGGCCTAACTGGCGACGTTGCCGTAGGCCTAACTGGCGACGTTGCCGTTGGCCTAACTGGCGATATTCTTGCTTGTGTGTTTAAAAGTCCAACAGTTTAAACATCTGACAGTAGGATAACTAGCCTTGTCTGGGTGCCAGTCTCTGTTACATTCCACTCCTTGCCACTGTGTGTGTGTGTGGTGGGGTTACTGTGCAGGGCCTAAAACTAACTTTTTTATGTATAACAGGTAGATTAAAAAAAAAAATATATATATATATATATAGTGGCCATAGTGGCTGTTTAATTTAATATTCAGAGACCTGAGTATTAACAAAAACATCAGCCTAAAATGTTTAGCTGCCCCTTTTAAGGTTACCTCGGTAACCAAGTCATGTGTGCCTGTGAGCACGTCACTAGTAGAGGGCAACGATGTCTCTTTTTGCTAGCAGTGGAAGCAAACTCAAACATAGAAAACAACCTAGCTTGTGAACTAAACAAATGTAAATAGCCAAGAAACATGAGTACAAAGTCTCACTTTAGTAGACTTTTGAGTAAATTAGACCAACTTTTATGCCTGTGCCTATTGCTTCTAGAAAGTAATCGTTCAGTGCTCACAGCCCCCCAGACAGGCAGTGTTGCTGCGCCAGGTGGGATAGATGTAACATTAGGATCCAGATTTATTTTTGGAATACCAGATAATACCAAACAAAATGGCAAAAATACTTAGCAAACAAATCATATCAGATTGTATTGGTCACTTACATGTTTTTAATCAGATGTTAATGTGGATGTAGTGAAATGCTTTCATCTATTTTGCTATAAATTACAACTCTTACGTGTGCCCATACTTGACCATTTTTTTATTAAATGCCCACACTGTAGAGCCCGGAGTGTTACTACACGCCAACGTGTCTGGTGAACTAGACATTCTTACCCGCCAATGCCAAAATCCACCTCGTTCATTTTAGGCCCTGTTACTGTGTGTGGTGGGGTTACTGTGTACATGTGTCAGCCAGCAGTGCACTTCTTTGCTTCACTTCCTCAAAAAGGAGCTCTGCAATGCGGTGTAGGAGACATGGGACGGCC
Organism: Salvelinus fontinalis; assembly: GCF_029448725.1. NCBI lineage: Eukaryota > Metazoa > Chordata > Actinopteri > Salmoniformes > Salmonidae > Salvelinus > Salvelinus fontinalis. The sequence goes on along the minus strand of NC_074703.1, from coordinate 28,487,898 downwards.
CCTCTCTCTCTGTCTCTCTCTCTCTCTCTCTCTCTCTCTCTGTCTCTCTCTCTGTCTCCTCTAATGCAGTGTAGGATTCAGGGACGGCCCCTCTTCCTTCCTCTCTCTTTCTCCTGCATGTGATTGTTGTTTACACTGAGAGAAGGGAGGTTCAACCCCAGAAGACTCTGATAGTTAGATGTCCATCTGCTCTCTGCCTCAAATGGACCACACTCTCACTTCTCCAGCTGTGTGGAAAGAACTGAGAACGATGTGTTTAGATGTCTGGGCATTTCTTCCTGCTTTTGGTTAGGGTTTTAGCTGACGTTATCTAGCTTGAGTTTTGTAGTATTGTTCTTCACAGAACTCTTCTCTGAGCAGACACAAGTAGCAGTAGCAGCACTCCCACCCCCCCTGCCTGTGTGTCCCAGGGGGATGGTGGAGATGATGGTCCTAAGAGACAGCAGGTCATTAGGTAGGTCTCCTCTGTCTTTAAATGAGCCTCAGGGGCCACTGTGCCAGCCGACCACTGTGCCAGCCGACCACTGTGGCAGCCAGCCAGTGTGCCAGTGTGCCAGCTAGCCAACCCAGCGTGCCAGCCAGTCAGTGCTCTTTCATTTTACATGTCTGAGTAGGCCTCTAGGGAAGCCCCCTCATCCTCTCTCCCTATCATCTCCCGAGCTGACAAGGTAAAAATCTGTCCTTCTGCCCCTGCACAGATAGACAGTTAACCCACTGTTCCCCAGACACCGATGACATGGATGTTCATCAAGGCAGCCCCCCCCAGCACCTCTCTGATTCAGAGGGTTAAATGAGGAAGACTCATTTCAGTTGAATGCATTTGTACAACTGACTAGGTATCCTCCTTTCTCTTTAACTCAATCTGTCTCTCCCTGTCTGTTGCAGTCAGTCTGACTGCCTCTCTCGTGCTGCGCCGGCTCTCTGCCGATGTGCCCTTGAGCAAGGCACTCAACCCTAATTGCTCTTGTAAGTCACTCTGAATAAGAGCGTCTGCTAAATGACTAAAATGTAGAAGAAGAAGAAAGGGCACTAATGCAATAGTGAGTGTCCGGGACGAGGGCACTAATGCAATAGTGAGTGTCCGGGACGAGGGCATTAATGCAATAGTGAGTGTCCGGGACGAGGGCACTAATGCAATAGTGAGTGTCCGGGACGAGGGCACTAATGCAATAGTGAGTGTCCGGGACGAGGGCACTAATGCAATAGTGAGTGTCCGGGACGAGGGCACTAATGCAATAGTGAGTGTCCGGGACGAGGGCACTAATTCAATAGTGAGTGTCCGGGACGAGGGCACTAATGCAATAGTGAGTGTCCGGGACGAGGGCACTAATGCACTAGGGAGTGTCCGGGACGAGGGCACTAATGCACTAGGGAGTGTCCGGGACGAGGGCACTAATGCACTAGGGAGTGTCCGGGACGAGGGCACTAATGCACTAGGGAGTGTACGGGACGAGAGCACTAATGCACTAGTGAGTGTTCGGGACGAGGGCACTAATGCACTAGTGAGTGTTCGGGACGAGGGCACTAATGCACTAGTGAGTGTTCGGGACGAGGGCACTAATGGTTTGGTCACTGTTTCACTTCACTAGAAAAGGGCGCTACAGTTCCTCATTCTCCTATCTGGGAAAATCATCCCTTTCCGTCCTGCAACCGTGTCTCTCTCAGCTCCCAACACGCCAGGCTCTGATCAGATAAATGCTGGTGCGTCACCCACCCTTGGAGAGGAGGAGGCCAGGACACAGTCAGAACGGGATGTTCAGATAAACCTCTTTAGCGTTGCTTCAGTTGGCCTTTCTCTTTCCATTTGATCATGTAACTCAATACTGAACCTTGGCAATAAAAGGATTAAGGACAGTCTTGGTTTATTTCTCTACCAGCGTCACCCACCCCCTTCACCGTTATCCACTCCTTTACCAAACAACACCGGCCTGTGTGGAGACGGAGTGGAGACCTTGGTGTGTACTCTGAGCTTTCATAGTGTTTTCATACACTAATATGTGTGTCCCCAGGTAGACTTTGTGTGTGTGTGTGTGTACCTGTGTAGACTGTGAATGTAAACATTCAATACTGCTGCTGTTTATTTAACCTTTAACTAGGCAAGTCAGTTAAGGACAAATAGTTATTTCCAATGACGGCCCAGTGTATGTTCGTGCCCGGGGATATCTGTCTAAAGAAAAGGGGAGCAGTGCACCATAGAAGTGATGGATTGCTCAATCTCCCCCATGTGACTGACACACACACGCAAGTTTGCATGCTGAAATTGCTTCCTATTACCTGTATAGTTAACTTCTTTTGACCAGGCCCCACTGTATAGAGAATAGGGTGCCAGTATATCTGCAGGCCCCACTGTAATAGAGAATAGGGTGCCAGTATATCTGCAGCTGAACACAACAATCTAGCTGCCAATTGATGATAATCGATCATCTGATTTGTTTACAGTACCCTATTGATTGCCAGTTAGGCTAAGCACATTGGAATTATGAGGCATTTAACAGAATCTATGGTTTATGTCTAACCTCGGGACGGTGTGTGTGTGTGTGTGTGTGTCTAACCTCGGGAGGGACTGTGTGTGTGTGTGTGTGTGTGTGTGTGTGTGTGTGTGTGTCTGACCTCGGGAGGGACGGTGTGTGTGTGTGTCTAACCTCGGGAGGGACGGTGTGTGTGTGTGTCTGACCTCGGGAGGGACGGTGTGTGTGTGTGTCTGACCTCGGGAGGGACGGTGTGTGTGTGTGTGTGACCTCGGGAGGGACGGTGTGTGTGTGTGTCTAACCTCGGGAGGGACGGTGTGTGTGTGTGTGTGTGTGTGTCTGACCTCGGGAGGGACGGTGTGTGTGTGTGTGTGTGTGTGTGTGTCTAACCTCGGGAGGGACGGTGTGTGTGTGTCTGACCTCGGGAGGGACGGTGTGTGTGTGTGTGTGTGTGTCTAACCTCGGGAGGGACGGTGTGTGTGTGTGTGTGTGTGTGTGTGTGTCTGACCTCGGGAGGGACGGTGTGTGTGTGTGTGTGTGTGTGTGTGTGTGTGTGTGTGTGTGTGTCTGACCTCGGGAGGGACGGTGTGTGTGTGTGTGTGTGTGTCTAACCTCGGGAGGGACGGTGTGTGTGTGTGTGTGTGTGTGTGTGTGTGTGTGTGTGTGTCTAACCTCATGCTGATGATATTACACCAGTCTATAGTATTACAGCTGGTGATATTACACCAGTCTACAGTATTACAGCTGGTGATATTACACCAGTCTACAGTGTTACGGCTGGTGATATTACACCAGTCTACAGTGTTACGGCTGGTGATATTACACCAGTCTACAGTGTTACGGCTGGTGATATCACACCAGTCTACAGTGTTACGGCTGGTGATATCACACCAGTCTACAGTATTACACCAGTCTACAGTGTTACGGCTGATATTACACCAGTCTACAGTGTTACGGCTGGTGATATCACACCAGTCTACAGTGTTACGGCTGATATTACACCAGTCTACAGTGTTACGGCTGGTGATATTACACCAGTCTACAGTATTACGGCTGGTGATATTACACCAGTCTACAGTGTTACGGCTGGTGATATTACACCAGTCTACAGTGTCACGGCTGGTGATATTACACCAGTCTACAGTGTTACGGCTGGTGATATTACACCAGTCTACAGTGTTACGGCTGGTGATATTACAACAGTCTACAGTGTTACGGCTGGTGATATCACATCAGTCTACAGTGTCACGGCTGGTGATATCACACCAGTCTACAGTGTCACGGCTGGCGATATTACACCAGTCTACAGTATCACGGCTGGCGATATTACACCAGTCTACAGTATCACGGCTGGCGATATTACACCAGTCTACAGTATCACGGCTGGCGATATTACACCAGTCTACAGTATCACGGCTGGCGATATTACACCAGTCTACAGTATCACGGCTGGTGATATTACACCAGTCTACAGTGTCACGGCTGATTATATTACACCAGTCTACAGTGTCACGGCTGGTGATATTACACCAGTCTACAGTGTTACGGCTGGTGATATTACACCAGTCTACAGTATTACACCAGTCTACAGTGTTACGGCTGGTGATATTACACCAGTCTACAGTATTACACCAGTCTACAGTGTCACGGCTGGTGATATTACACCAGTCTACAGTGTCACGGCTGGTGATATTACACCAGTCTACAGTGTCACGGCTGGTGATATTACACCAGTCTACAGTATTACACCAGTCTACAGTGTTACGGCTGGTGATATTACACCAGTCTACAGTATTACACCAGTCTACAGTGTCACGGCTGGTGATATTACACCAGTCTACAGTGTCACGGCTGGTGATATTACACCAGTCTACAGTGTCACGGCTGGTGATATTACACCAGTCTACAGTGTCACGGCTGGTGATATTACACCAGTCTACAGTGTCACGGCTGGTGATATTACACCAGTCTACAGTGTCACGGCTGATTATATTACACCAGTCTACAGTGTTACGGCTGGTGATATTACACCAGTCTACAGTATTACACCAGTCTACAGTGTCACGGCTGGTGATATCACACCAGTCTACAGTGTTACGGCTGGTGATATCACACCAGTCTACAGTGTTACGGCTGGTGATATCACACCAGTCTACAGTGTTACGGCTGGTGATATTACACCAGTCTACAGTATTACGGCTGGTGATATCACACCAGTCTACAGTATCACGGCTGGCGATATTACACCAGTCTACAGTATCACGGCTGGCGATATTACACCAGTCTACAGTATCACAGCTGGCGATATTACACCAGTATAAAGTATCACGGCTGGCGATATTACACCAGTCTACAGTGTCACGGCTGGTGATATTACACCAGTCTACAGTGTTACGGCTGGTGATATTACACCAGTCTACAGTGTCACGGCTGGTGATATTACACCAGTCTACAGTGTTACGGCTGGTGATATTACACCAGTCTACAGTATTACACCAGTCTACAGTGTTACGGCTGGTGATATTACACCAGTCTACAGTGTCACGGCTGGTGATATTACACCAGTCTACAGTGTCACGGCTGGTGATATTACACCAGTCTACAGTGTCACGGCTGGTGATATTACACCAGTCTACAGTGTCACGGCTGATTATATTACACCAGTCTACAGTGTCACGGCTGATTATATTACACCAGTCTACAGTGTCACGGCTGGTGATATTACACCAGTCTACAGTGTCACGGCTGGTGATATTACACCAGTCTACAGTGTCACGGCTGGTGATATTACACCAGTCTACAGTGTCACGGCTGGTGATATTACACCAGTCTACAGTATTACACCAGTCTACAGTGTCACGGCTGGTGATATTACACCAGTCTACAGTGTCACGGCTGGTGATATTACACCAGTCTACAGTGTTACGGCTGGTGATATTACACCAGTCTACAGTATTACGGCTGGTGATATTACACCAGTCTACAGTGTTACGGCTGGTGATATTACACCAGTCTACAGTGTTACGGCTGGTGATATTACATCAGTCTACAGTGTCACGGCTGGTGATATCACACCAGTCTACAGTGTCACGGCTGGTGATATCACACCAGTCTACAGTGTTACGGCTGGTGATATCACACCAGTCTACAGTGTCACGGCTGGCGATATTACACCAGTCTACAGTATCACGGCTGGCGATATTACACCAGTCTACAGTATCACGGCTGGCGATATTACACCAGTCTACAGTATCACGGCTGGCGATATTACGCCAGTCTACAGTATCACGGCTGGCGATATTACACCAGTCTACAGTATCACGGCTGGTGATATTACACCAGTCTACAGTGTCACGGCTGATTATATTACACCAGTCTACAGTGTCACGGCTGGTGATATTACACCAGTCTACAGTGTTACGGCTGGTGATATTACACCAGTCTACAGTATTACACCAGTCTACAGTGTTACGGCTGGTGATATTACACCAGTCTACAGTATTACACCAGTCTACAGTGTCACGGCTGGTGATATTACACCAGTCTACAGTGTCACGGCTGGTGATATTACACCAGTCTACAGTGTCACGGCTGGTGATATTACACCAGTCTACAGTGTTACGGCTGGTGATATTACACCAGTCTACAGTATTACACCAGCCTACAGTGTTACGGCTGGTGATATTACACCAGTCTACAGTATTACACCAGTCTACAGTGTCACGGCTGGTGATATTACACCAGTCTACAGTGTCACGGCTGGTGATATTACACCAGTCTACAGTGTCACGGCTGGTGATATTACACCAGTCTACAGTGTCACGGCTGGTGATATTACACCAGTCTACAGTGTCACGGCTGATTATATTACACCAGTCTACAGTGTCACGGCTGGTGATATTACACCAGTCTACAGTGTCACGGCTGGTGATATTACACCAGTCTACAGTGTCACGGCTGGTGATATTACACCAGTCTACAGTGTTACGGCTGGTGATATCACACCAGTCTACAGTGTTACGGCTGGTGATATCACACCAGTCTACAGTGTTACGGCTGGTGATATTACACCAGTCTACAGTATTACGGCTGGTGATATCACACCAGTCTACAGTATCACGGCTGGCGATATTACACCAGTCTACAGTATCACGGCTGGCGATATTACACCAGTCTACAGTATCACGGCTGGCGATATTACACCAGTATAAAGTATCACGGCTGGCGATATTACACCAGTCTACAGTGTCACGGCTGGTGATATTACACCAGTCTACAGTGTTACGGCTGGTGATATTACACCAGTCTACAGTGTCACGGCTGGTGATATTACACCAGTCTACAGTGTTACGGCTGGTGATATTACACCAGTCTACAGTATTACACCAGTCTACAGTGTTACGGCTGGTGATATTACACCAGTCTACAGTGTCACGGCTGGTGATATTACACCAGTCTACAGTGTCACGGCTGGTGATATTACACCAGTCTACAGTGTCACGGCTGGTGATATTACACCAGTCTACAGTGTCACGGCTGATTATATTACACCAGTCTACAGTGTCACGGCTGATTATATTACACCAGTCTACAGTGTCACGGCTGGTGATATTACACCAGTCTACAGTGTCACGGCTGGTGATATTACACCAGTCTACAGTGTCACGGCTGGTGATATTACACCAGTCTACAGTGTCACGGCTGGTGATATTACACCAGTCTACAGTATTACACCAGTCTACAGTGTCACGGCTGGTGATATTACACCAGTCTACAGTGTCACGGCTGGTGATATTACACCAGTCTACAGTGTTACGGCTGGTGATATTACACCAGTCTACAGTGTTACGGCTGGTGATATTACACCAGTCTACAGTGTTACGGCTGGTGATATTACACCAGTCTACAGTGTCACGGCTGGTGATATTACACCAGTCTACAGTGTCACGGCTGGTGATATTACACCAGTCTACAGTGTCACGGCTGGCGATATCACACCAGTCTACAGTGTTACGGCTGGCGATATTACACCAGTCTACAGTATCACGGCTGGCGATATTACACCAGTCTACAGTGTCACGGCTGGCGATATTACACCAGTCTACAGTGTTACTGCTGGCGATATTACACCAGTCTACAGTGTCACGGCTGATTATATTACACCAGTCTACAGTGTCACGGCTGGTGATATTACACCAGTCTACAGTGTCACGGCTGGTGATATTACACCAGTCTACAGTGTCACGGCTGGTGATATTACACCAGTCTACAGTGTCACGGCTGGTGATATTACACCAGTCTACAGTATTACACCAGTCTACAGTGTTACGGCTGGTGATATTACACCAGTCTACAGTGTTACGGCTGGTGATATTACACCAGTCTACAGTATTACACCAGTCTACAGTGTCACGGCTGGTGATATTACACCAGTCTACAGTATTACACCAGTCTACAGTGTCACGGCTGGTGATATTACACCAGTCTACAGTGTCACGGCTGGTGATATTACACCAGTCTACAGTGTCACGGCTGGTGATATTACACCAGTCTACAGTGTCACGGCTGGTGATATTACACCAGTCTACAGTGTCACGGCTGATTATATTACACCAGTCTACAGTGTCACGGCTGGTGATATTACACCAGTCTACAGTGTCACGGCTGGTGATATTACACCAGTCTACAGTATTACACCAGTCTACAGTGTCACGGCTGGTGATATTACACCAGTCTACAGTGTCACGGCTGGTGATATTACACCAGTCTACAGTGTCACGGCTGATTATATTACACCAGCCTACAGTGTCACGGCTGATGATATTATACCAGTCTACAGTATTACACCAGTCTACAGTATTATGGCTGATGATATTACACCAGTCTACAGTATTATGGCTGATGATATTACACCAGTCTACAGTATTACGGCTGATGATATTACACCAGTCTACAGTATCTGACATACAGCAATCTGCTTCACTGTATGATTTGATAACCCATAGAAAGAGAGCCTGCAGTCATTTAATGGATGATGTGACAAACAGCTTGTCCTTGTTCCCTTAATTTAGATTGACCGAGAGTAGCCCCTTGTCAACTTGACCTGGAGTGACTCTCTCTCTGTGTGCAGTGTTTCCCCTATATGCATTTAGCATCGCCACTGCAAACACATAAATACATAATTAAAACATTTTCAGTGTGAACTTTAAACGACTGAAACCAGATATAAAGTATGTAGAAAGGATAATGGAGCTTTAAATCTTTTTAGTAATACATTTTTCAGAACTAACAATCACCAAAACAACAGCCAGGGAGAATGTCCAGAGATGTCGAGGCGCATGGGGCCACCATGGATTCAGTTCATGTTGGAGTCTAATAGCATAAGAACAAGGTATAAGCCGTGGCAAAATGTGTAGAATTAGAGGACATTTGCTTTAAACTATGACCAACCGATGCATATCTCTATTCCCAGTCATGTGAAATCAATAGATTAGGGCCTAATTTATTTATTTGAATTGACTGATTTCCTTAAATGAAGTGTAACTCAGTAACATCTTGGAGATTGTTGCACAGTGCGTTTTGATATTTTTGTTCAGTTTACATGTCAGCTCGTCTAAGACCCGGGTTCTCAGTGGGACTCAACAGAACCGGGTTCTCAGTGGGACTCAACAGAACCGGGTTCTCAGTGGGACTCAACAGAACCGGGTTCTCAGTGGGACTCAACAAAACCGGGTTCCACTCCTCAGCCAAGAGAACGTGATGAACTGTAATGTACTCCACCCTGTCGTTAGCATTCTACACGGTACACACTGCCTCTCACATGACACCCTAATCCCTAGTGCACTATTTTGGACTCCAATGACCCAAATAATGCCCTATTCCCTACATACCTGTAGTGTACACTATTTATGACCCTGGTCCTATGTGGTCCTAATATGAGGCTAGGCAGAACTAGTTCCCTACTTTACAGGGGTACTAGTTTTGACTAAGGTCTCTTATGTGTGAGTGTCTGGGTGGAGGGGTGCTAGAGTGTCTGGGTGGGGGGTGCTAGAGTGTCTGGGGGGGGGGGGGGGTGCTAGAGTGTCTGGGTGGGGGGGTGCTAGAGTGTCTGGGTGGGGGGGGGTGCTAGAGTGTCTGGGTGGGGGGGGGTGCTAGAGTGTCTGGGTGGGGGGGGGGGGTGCTAGAGTGTCTGGGTGGGGGGGGGGTGCTAGAGTGTCTGGGTGGGGGGGGGGGTGCTAGAGTGTCTGGGTGGGGGGGGGTGCTAGAGTGTCTGGGTGGGGGGGGGGGTGCTAGAGTGTCTGGGTGGGGGGGGGGTGCTAGAGTGTCTGGGTGGGGGGGGGGGTGCTAGAGTGTCTGGGTGGGGGGGGGTGCTAGAGTGTCTGGGAGGGGGGGGTGCTAGAGTGTCTGGGGGGGGGGGGTGCTAGAGTGTCTGGGTGGGGGGGGGGGGGTGCTAGAGTGTCTGGGTGGGGGGGGGGGTGCTAGAGTGTCTGGGGGGGGGGGGGGTGCTAGAGTGTCTGGGTGGGGGGGGGGGGCTAGAGTGTCTGGGTGGAGGGGTGCTAGAGTGTCTGGGTGGGGGGGTGCTAGAGTATGTGGGGGGGAGGCGGTACTATTGTCTTCCTTGTGTCATTTGACACAAGGCAGACACTTGAATGGGAGAGTTGAACCACCACCCACAGTCAGTTCAGGCCTGACCTCAAATCGCCCGTTGCTGGCACTGACCCACAAACCGCCCTTTGCTGGCCTTGACCCCAAACCGCCCGTTGCTGGCACTGACCCACAAACCGCCCGTTGCTGGCACTGACCCACAAACCGCCCGTTGCTGGCACTGACCCACAAACCGCCCGTTGCTGGCACTGACCCCAAACCGCCCGTTGCTGGCACTGACCCCAAACCGCCCGTTGCTGGCACTGACCCCAAACCGCCCGTTGCTGGCACTGACCCCAAACCGCCCTTTGCTGGCACTGACCCCCAAACCGCCCTTTGCTGGCACTGACCCCCAAACCGCCCGTTGCTGGCACTGACCCCCAAACCGCCCGTTGCTGGCACTGACCCCAAACCGCCCGTTGCTGGCACTGACCCACAAACCGCCCGTTGCTGGCACTGACCCCAAACCGCCCGTTGCTGGCACTGACTCCAAACCGCCCGTTGCTGGCACTGACCCCAAACCGCCCGTTGCTGGCACTGACTCCAAACCGCCCGTTGCTGGCACTGACCCACAAACCGCCCGTTGCTGGCACTGACCCCAAACCGCCCGTTGCTGGCACTGACCCACAAACCGCCCGTTGCTGGCACTGACTCCAAACCGCCCGTTGCTGGCACTGACCCACAAATCGCCCGTTGCTGGCGCTGACCCACAAACCTGCCCCCAAAATATCACCCAGTCAGCTGGGTGGACAACCACCTGCTGGTGTGTTGGCTCTGGGGTGAGGCAGAGGGATGCATGGGTGATCTCTTCTGTGGTGTAGCCTATATGTGTGTTCACCCATGGTTACTTATGTGTGGGTGAGTGATTTTTACAGCAAAGGTGTGTGTGTGTGTGTGTACTCGCATGCGTGAGGAATTTTTAGTGTGTGCGGCTGTGTGTATCGGTTTGAGGTATGTGATGAACCAGTCTTGAGGAAGGCTTGGTTCAGGTCCGGTTTGGTTTATGTATAGAGGCTTTCTGCTCCACTCCTTACCTGTATTTACACAGGAAGTGGACAAGCAAGTTTTCTGAGTAGATAACTGATCGCCCTCTCAGCCTTGTGCCCCCCCACCACCACCAACAGATCCTCCCTGTTCCCTGTCCAGCCCTCCGGCTGTATTACAAATGGTTATGTTCCTGGACTAGTAAAGGGAGCTATCACTCTGGTGTGTGTTGTGGACCAGGGATACATAGCAGAGCTATCACTCTGGTGTGTGTTGTGGACCAGGGATACGTAGCAGAGCTATCACTCTGGTGTGTGTTGTGGACCAGGGATACGTAGCAGAGCTATCACTCTGGTGTGTGTTGTGGACCAGCGATACATAGCAGAGCTATCACTCTGGTGTGTGTTGTGGACCAGGGATACATAGCAGAGCTATCACTCTGGTGTGTGTTGTGGACCAGGGATACGTAGCAGAGCTATCACTCTGGTGTGTGTTGTGGACCAGTGATACATAGCAGAGCTATCACTCTGGTGTGTGTTGTGGACCAGGGATACATAGCAGAGCTATCACTCTGGTGTGTGTTGTGGACCAGGGATACATAGCAGAGCTATCACTCTGGTGTGTGTTGTGGACCAGTGATACATAGCAGAGCTATCACTCTGGTGTGTGTTGTGGACCAGGGATACATAGCAGAGCTATCACTCTGGTGTGTGTTGTGGACCAGTGATACATAGCAGAGCTGTTTTGTGTTTTTAAACAGTCCATCAGGGGTATTTTCTCCCACCCGGTCACTGGAGTTAATATGGAGGGTGGACTGTGGTTAGAGGGCACCCTGTCACATCCACACACACACACCTACACACCTACACACCTACACACCTACACACCTACACACCTACACACCTACACACCTACACACCTACACACACACACACACACACACACACACACACACACACACACACACACACACACACACACACACACACACACACAGACACTGAGATGGCGGTTATAAATAATTCATTGGTGGAGGTAACTCCCTATATTACTGACTCTCTATAATTCAGAGTTGTTCCTTTACTGTAATGTATCACTCTGGTGGCAGACATGACATGTATAATACAACACACACACACACACACACACACACACACACACACACACACACACACACACACACACACACACACACACACACACACACACACACACACACACACACACACACACACACACTCATTAACACGTGCATTCAGGCGGCCTTCTGCTATGCTTATACACCATACTGCTCTAGTGTGTAATGAGGAGGCTCCAGTCTATGGGATAGCTGGAGACTTAACAGTGTGTGGCATTGCACCGCCTGCAAAACACACACACACACACACACTGGCCAGGCCATGTTGTTGGAATGCTCAGGAAGTCTGGCTGGGCTTGGTGGGCATGGGAAATGGGTTAGTCATGTATTATAGACACGGCTAGCGTCTCATCTGAACACTGCTAGATAGCCTAGCACCCCTCTGTTGCGCCATGAATAAATGGTATATAAAGATCTGGTATGCATAATTTAGTAGCCTGGTGCTACTGTTCATATCTCTCTCTGTCCACATATAGTAGCCTGGTGCTACTGTTCATATCTCTCTCTGTCCACATATAGTAGCCTGGTGCTACTGTTCATATCTCTCTCTGTCTACATATAGTAGCCTGGTGCTACTGTTCATCTCTCTCTCTGTCTACATATAGTAGCCTGGTGCTACTGTTCATCTCTCTCTCTGTCTACATATAGTAGCCTGGTGCTACTGTTCATCTCTCTCTCTGTCTACATATAGTAGCCTGGTGCTACTGTTCAACTCTCTCTCTGTCCACATATAGTAGCCTGGTGCTACTGTTCATCTCTCTCTGTCTACATATAGTAGCCTGGTGCTACTATTCATCTCTCTCTGTCTACATACAGTAGCCTGGTGCTACTATTCATCTCTCTCTCTCTCTCTCTCTCTGTCTACATATAGTAGCCTGGTGCCACTGTTCATATCTCTCTCTGTCTACATATAGTAGCCTGGTGCTACTATTCATCTCTCTCTGTCTACATATAGTAGCCTGGTGCTACTATTCATCTCTCTCTCTCTCTCTCTCTCTCTCTCTCTCTCTCTCTACATATAGTAGCCTGGTGCCACTGTTCATATCTCTCTCTCTCTACATATAGTAGCCTGGTGCCAATGTTCATATCTCTCTCTGTCTACATATAGTAGCCTGGTGCTACTATTCATCTCTCTCTCTCTCTCTGTCTACATATAGTAGCCTGGTGCTACTGTTCATATCTCTCTCTGTCTACATATAGTAGCCTGGTGCTACTGTTCATCTCTCTCTGTCTACATATAGTAGCCTGGTGCCACTGTTCATCTCTCTCTGTCTACATATAGTAGCCTGGTGCTACTGTTCATATCTCTCTCTGTCTACATATAGTAGCCTGGTGCTACTGTTCATCTCTCTCTGTCTAAATATAGTAGCCTGGTGCTACTGTTCATCTCTCTCTGTCTACATATAGTAGCCTGGTGCTACTGTTCATCTCTCTCTGTCTACATATAGTAGCCTGGTGCTACTGTTCATCTCTCTCTGTCTACATATAGTAGCCTGGTGCTACTGTTCATATCTCTCTCTGTCTACATATAGTAGCCTGGTGCTACTATTCATCTCTCTCTCTCTCTCTCTCTCTCTCTCTCTCTCTCTCTCTCTCTCTGTCCACATATAGTAGCCTGGTGCTACTGTTCATATCTCTCTCTGTCTACATATAGTAGCCTGGTGCCACTGTTCATCTCTCTCTGTCCACATATAGTAGCCTGGTGCTACTGTTCATCTCTCTCTGTCTACATATAGTAGCCTGGTGCTACTGTTCATCTCTCTCTGTCTACATATAGTAGCCTGGTGCTACTGTTCATCTCTCTCTGTCTACATATAGTAGCCTGGTGCTACTGTTCATCTCTCTCTGTCTACATATAGTAGCCTGGTGCTACTGTTCATCTCTCTCTGTCTACATATAGTAGCCTGGTGCTACTGTTCATCTCTCTCTGTCTACATATAGTAGCCTGGTGCTACTGTTCATCTCTCTCTGTCTACATATAGTAGCCTGGTGCTACTGTTCATCTCTCTCTGTCCACATATAGTAGCCTGGTGCCACTGTTCATCTCTCTCTGTCTACATATAGTAGCCTGGTGCTACTGTTCATCTCTCTCTGTCTACATATAGTAGCCTGGTGCTACTGTTCATCTCTCTCTGTCTACATATAGTAGCCTGGTGCTACTGTTCATCTCTCTCTGTCTACATATAGTAGCCTGGTGCTACTGTTCATCTCTCTCTGTCTACATATAGTAGCCTGGTGCTACTGTTCATCTCTCTCTGTCTACATATAGTAGCCTGGTGCTACTGTTCATCTCTCTCTGTCTACATATAGTAGCCTGGTGCTACTGTTCATCTCTCTCTGTCTACATATAGTAGCCTGGTGCTACTGTTCATCTCTCTCTGTCCACATATAGTAGCCTGGTGCCACTGTTCATCTCTCTCTGTCTACATATAGTAGCCTGGTGCTACTGTTCATCTCTCTCTGTCTACATATAGTAGCCTGGTGCTACTGTTCATCTCTCTCTGTCTACATATAGTAGCCTGGTGCTACTGTTCATCTCTCTCTGTCTAAATATAGTAGCCTGGTGCTACTGTTCATCTCTCTCTGTCTACATATAGTAGCCTGGTGCTACTGTTCATCTCTCTCTGTCTACATATAGTAGCCTGGTGCCACTGTTCATCTCTCTCTGTCTAAATATAGTAGCCTGGTGCTACTGTTCATCTCTCTCTGTCTACATATAGTAGCCTGGTGCTACTGTTCATCTCTCTCTGTCCACATATAGTAGCCTGGTGCCACTGTTCATCTCTCTCTGTCTACATATAGTAGCCTGGTGCTACTGTTCATCTCTCTCTGTCTACATATAGTAGCCTGGTGCTACTGTTCATCTCTCTCTGTCTACATATAGTAGCCTGGTGCTACTGTTCATCTCTCTCTGTCTACATATAGTAGCCTGGTGCTACTGTTCATCTCTCTCTCTATCTATCTATTTATTTTAGTAGCCTGGTGCTACTGTTCATCTCTCTCTCTCTCTATCTATTTATTTTAGTAGCCTGGTGCCACTTCATCTCTCTCTCTCTCTCTCTGTCTACATATAGTAGCCTGGTTCTACTGCTCTCTCTATCTATCTATTTATTTTAGTAGCCTGGTGCTACTGTTCATCTCTCTCTGTCTACATATAGTAGCCTGGTGCTACTGTTCATCTCTCTCTCTGTCTACATATAGTAGCCTGGTGCTACTGTTCATCTCTCTCTCTGTCTACATATAGTAGCCTGGTGCTACTGTTCATCTCTCTCTCTCTCTGTCTACATATAGTAGCCTGGTGCTACTGTGCATCTCTCTCTCTCTCTGTCTACATATAGTAGCCTGGTGCCACTGTTCATCTCTCTCTGTCTACATATAGTAGCCTGGTTCTACTGCTCTCTCTATCTATCTATTTATTTTAGTAGCCTGGTGCTACTGTTCATATCTCTCTCTGTCTACATATAGTAGCCTGGTTCTACTGCTCTCTCTCTCTCTCTCTGTCTACATATAGTAGCCTGGTGCTACTGTTCATATCTCTCTCTGTCTACATATAGTAGCCTGGTTCTACTGCTCTCTCTCTCTCTCTGTCTACATAAAGTTAGTAAGTGTAGTTTGAGCGTCACTGTTCATCTCTATGCTCCTGTTTTCAGATGACTTGGCACCCTGCATCAACCCTCTGGAAGCTTCAGTTGTGTGTGAAGAGTGTAGATGGTGAATGGCTACAACCTCTATTTTTAGTGACTATGAATGTTGTGATGTGAAAATAGAATGAATGTTGACAGAAAGCCGTGGGGAGGTTCAGCTGTAGTCTAACTAAATCTATACTGGAGTAGTGTGTGTGTGTGAGACTATATTTATAGTGGTGTATTCTAGTTCTGTATGTGTCCTGCTCTCCTCTATCACTCTCATCCTCCCTTACTTGCACCTCGGCTCAGTAACACTTTCCCATTGAATCTGTTCTCATTCTCGCTCTGAATATTTCCTACCTTCTTACCTCTCTCTCTCCCTCTCTCTGGTTTTATCACTTGGCCTAACCTTTTTTTTTCTG